>NW_007578847.1:217248-243280 GCF_000690725.1 Stegastes partitus
GTGGACTACATGTGGACGGTGTTGTTGCTGAGCTCCGTTGTGGACTACATGTGGACGGTGTCTTTACATGTGGCTCTGGCCTGGTGGCCTGTTGTTAGGATCAGTGAGGATGGATCAGTGAAGGTCATTAAGTCAACAGGCCTGCTGATTAGTTGGAAATGGTCAGGATGTTCACTCTGACAGTAACTATGCTGCCCTACTCCTACATGTTTTGAAAGATCAAGGAAAATGTGAAGCGGACTGTATCAGGTTGTGGTTGTCCTGTTCCTAGAATACGTGTTCCTAGAATACTAGGTTCTGCAACAGGGATGTTGCTGCTGTGGGTCTGTCATGGGTGGTGTAGCGTGAGCAGCACTAATTCGACACACTTCGTTTGTGCTAAATATGTCGGAGAGCTCACTGTGGACTTGTTGCAGAGGCTTCTCATGTTTTAAATTACAGGCTAATGTGAACCATTCCATCCGTACACAGGCCTGTGCTTGTTAACAGATCTGTCTACGTACGGTCTGTGCTCACAGCTCGCTGCTGGGGCTGAGCAGTCTGCTGATGGTTCTGAGAAGCTTGGATGGATCCGTTCTCTCTGTCCGTTCTGGCTCCTAGTTGTACCTCACCGTTCTGTTTCTGTGCTTGCAGTGTGAGGATCCAGTCACGGTTCCTGCCACATGCTGCTTGCTTCGAGGTAAGGCCTTATAGCAGCACAACGAGCCGGTGGCTAACGGAGGCGCTCTCCAGGGGGTAGATCTGTAGTAGTGGGTAACTCAGAAGCCCAAAATCACAGTTTACTACACTGCTGTGTCTGAAATGCACAATGATGCTCTCTGTTTTCTGTTTGTCAGGTCTGTTTCTTCTTAGATGTGGGGAAGCATCAGTTGGTCACGATATATTTTATCATGAAGCCCAGATTGGATGCTGCCTGCTCATCCAGAAAGTCTAAGCTGTTACCTGTGAGTATGTTTCCTAAAAATAATCAAAAAGAAGCAGCAAACAAGCTGTTTGTCATCTCAGCATGGGTGTCAAGAAGTTGTTCCAGAAGACAGTTGCACATCGTGGCCCCAGCTTGTGTTGTGATCAGCTACCTGGGCTCAGTGTGCAGCTGAGGTGTCACCTGTAGCTCATTAACACAGCCATCTGATCTCCCCTGCCAGTGAACTTCTGAAAAGAAAAGGATGATGAAGTGAGATAACGTGGACGACTGGAGGAGCCCAGCCCCCTCGACCTCACCTCTCTGAAGCATGGCAGGCCTACAGCTTGTCACCCCTGCCACTTCACCCATGGGGCCTTTCTTTGGTCTGCCATGGCAGCAGGAGGCTATCCATGATAACATCTACACACCTAGGAAATATCAGGCAAGGAGGCTGCTGCTGCTGCTGCCCACACACACACACACACACACACACACACACACACACACAGAGGCTACAGCAGTAATTTAGCAGAGAAAGTTCACAAATGAAGAGGTAGTTGTCACTGGCAGTATGTTTCTGTAAAGCTCAGCCTCTCCTTACAGGTAGAACTTCTTGAAGCAGCTCTTGAACACAATACTATCGTCTGCTTGAATACCGGCTCAGGGAAGACCTTTATTGCAGTACTTCTAACGAAAGAGCTCTCCCACCAAATCCGTGGACGCTACCAAGAAAATGCAAAGAGGACCGTTTTCCTTGTAAACACAGGTACGTTCGGCACGCCCTGTCTGCTGCTGTTGGTGATGTGCCACCGAGGTTCCAGCCTCATTCGTCCTCGAGACAACTTCTTGTGTTTTGTTTTCCTGTCCAGCATCATCTGTAGTTCAGCAAGCAGCTGCAGTCAGGACTCACTCTGACCTCCGGGTGGGAGAGTACACAGATTTGGAAAGGACCTTAGCGTGGACTGACCAACACTGGAATCAAGAGATAGTAGAGAATCAGGTGTGCTCACTGTTCTTCTTTAAGTTGTTCTTGGTTTACAGATAATGGTCAGTAACACTCTCCTATCTTAACTTTCTCCATACAGGTGCTGGTCATGACTTGCCACATATTCCTGCATGTTCTGATGAACAAAGTTTTACCGTTGTCTAAGATTAACTTGGTAGTGTTTGATGATTGTCACCTGGCCATCACAGACCACCCCTACTGTGAGATAATGAAGGTGAGACTGTGACCTTACAGACGTTTGTTTTGGTGAGGCCTCCAGAGAGCCATGCAGGAGAGTCATGAGTGACCTGTGTCCCCTCTGTGCAGCTGTTTGAGGAATGCTCGTGCAGTCCTCGTGTCCTGGGTCTCACCGCTTCCATTCTGAATGGAAAGTGCGACCCGTCGGAGCTGGAGCTGAAGATCCAGACTCTAGAGAGAATCCTGAAGAGCAACGCTGAGACTGCCACTGACCTCGTGGTCTTGGACAGGTGCTGGAAGCCATTCTGCAGTCTATCATCAGTAGCTGGGCTAGTTAACTATACTGAGGGCTGAATGTGTGCAAGGTTTAGCTAGTTATAAGTAAACACAACAGTCATATCCACAGACCACAGCTCATTAGAACCATGACTCGTACCTCACACCTGTGCAACGTGTTGTACCACAGGTATGCCTCTCAGCCCAGAGAGGTGGTGTTGGACTGTGGCCCCTATGTGGACAAGAGTGGGCTCTCCTCCTGTCTGCAGGCAGAGCTGGACGATGCTCTCCACTTCCTGAATGACTGTAACATGTCTGCTGCCAGAGAGGATCGTGATCCCACATTCATCTCAAAGCAGGTGAGAGATTTCCTGTTTTATTTCCTGTGTTTCATTCATTATGTGTGTGTGTGACTATAATGTGAAATGACCTTCAGCGGCTGGCACATAATCAGATATTCATGAAGCAATATTTGCTTGACAACAATGATCAGAGGACTTGGTGTGATGTGGAGGAGGCGCCTGTGAGTGGACACGACAGAGAAGCCTCAGCAGCTTCAGGGCTAGTTTCAGCCAGTTAGTGACGGTGATGATCTGGTCTGCTGTACACGCATTCCCCTCAGGCAGCGACTAGAGCCTCGGACATCAACCTAGACCTGGTCTCATAGGTTCATAATGTTATCAGCAAAACAGCAAGCGCACCTGGAGGAGAACTCAGTCTGCATGTGTTGCTTTCTGTCCTTGTCCTCCAGGTCCTGAGCGACTGCCGAGCTGTGCTCCAGGTGCTGGGGCCTTGGTGTGCAGATAAGGCAGCAGGCATCATGGTGCGCGAGCTGCAGAAGTACATCAAGCATGAGCCAGAGGAGCTCAACCGCAAGTTCCTGCTCTTCACGGACACCATCCTGCGCAAAGTGCACGCCCTCTGCGAGGAGCACTTCTCCCCCGCCTCGCTGGACCTCAAGTTTGTCACGCCAAAGGTCCTCCGGCTGCTCGAGATCCTGCACGAATACAAGCCATTTGAGCGGCAGCAGTTTGAGAGCGTCGAGTGGTACAACAATCGCAACCAGGACAACTACGTGTCCTGGAGTGACTCGGAGGATGATGATGAGGACGAGGAGGTGGAGGCTAAAGAGAGGCCTGAAGCCAACTTCCCCTCACCGTTCACCAACATCCTGTGTGGGATCATCTTTGTGGAGAGGCGTTACACAGCCGTTGTCCTGAACCGGTAAGGATGTGTCATCGTCACTGCTGTTTGTCCTGCACTTACTCAGACTTTCTGTATGTTCACAGATGGTCGCTGCTGCCCTCTAGTGTGCAGTAACGTTGTCTCGTTTGTTCTCCGTGTCTCTGTGACGCGATGCTCTGCACATGCACAATGTTTTAGTCAGTCTGAGTTAACTGGCTTTTGGAAGTCGTTAGCTTTGTTGTTGTATTTGATAACGCCAACATTCCTTTGTGAAGCAGTGCCTTCAGGTAGAAGTGACAGAATCAAACCAATGATTAGGACACTTTAACTGCTGTGACCTCATCTGTCCTGCTGCTGCCTGTCTGGGCCAGGACACTCCTGAAAAAGAGATTTTTAATCTCAGTGAGCCTTCTCCTGGTTAAATAAAGGTTGAAAAAGGACAACTGTTCAGGAGAAGAAGCTCATATCAGCTGTAGAGCCTGGTGGTGGACATGTTATGGCTCAGGATGGCTTCACCGGGTACCGAGCAGCTGAGTGTGTGACGACAACACAAGGCCTTCTGATCAAAAGCTGAATTTGAACTAGAATTTAACTTATGCACACTATCAAATGCATGAAAGAAAGGTTCAGAGAGAGTTGGAGGGCTGTGTTTGCATAAAGAAGCTGATGTTCGATACGGGTTGATAATTATGCTGAACACCTTACACACAGGTATTTAGATAAAAGATAAGATAAGATATGCCTTTATTTATCTCACAGTGGAGAAATTCACATTGTTGGTAGCAGCATTCAACAGAGGTACACATATACGAGACAGGAAAAAAAATAAAATAAAAAAAAAAATTTCTGCTAAACCCAGAAGCCCTGCCTTCTGAAACTGAGGGTGTGCTCACGTTTACAACAGAACAATCCTACATTTTTGTTAAATAAATGGTTGATATTCTGTTATACCACCATCTGGTGACAGTTTTCCCAAAGAGGATCAAATGTGTGCTTGTCAAAGGACATCAGGAAAAAGCCAATCTGTCCGTTATGCTCCGCCGGCTTTGTCACATGACGACGTGGTATAAGAACAACGAGTTGAGAGAAACTGTAGAATTGTCCTGGATGAGTTCTAATGTCTGTTTCTTTGCTCAGTCTCATCAAGGAGGCGGGGAAGCAGGACCCGGAGCTGGCTTACATCAGCAGCAACTTCATCACCGGCCACAGCATCGGAAAGAACCAGCTCCGGAACAAGCAGATGGAGGTGGAGTTCAGGAAACAAGAGGAGGTACAGAAATAAAAGTCATTCTGGCACTATCACACATCATATATCACACATGTCCGCACTAGACTTCAGATGGTGTGTCCATCTGTGTGAGCAGATCAGTTGTTGTTGTGATGAAACAGAGGACTTTGTTTTCTTTCAGTGGAGCTCTTCCCTCTAAGCTAATTAGCTGGACTTCAATAGAATGGTTTTTGCTGCGTAGGGATGTTTGGAGAGCAGACATGGCATAAAGCCGTTATCAAGCATTACACGTCAAAGCAGGACTCACAACCCACGTTCCTGTCTCCTGCAGGTTCTCCGCAAGTTCCGGGCTCACGAAACCAACCTGCTGATCGCCACCAGCATAGTGGAGGAAGGTGTTGATATTCCAAAGTGTAACCTGGTGGTGCGGTTCGACCTGCCCACGGAGTACAGGTCCTACGTCCAGTCCAAAGGCAGAGCCAGGGCACCCGTCTCCAACTACATCATGCTGGCTGACACTGAGAGGACCAAAGCCTTCGAGGAGGATCTTACGACCTACAAGGCAATAGAGAAGGTGGTGATTTCTCTTTGTCCAGCTGGATGGGACAGTCAGCCTGAAGTTAGCTCGGCCTGTCAGATCCAGGCGATACAGCCAGATGATGATGATGGTCTTGTTTTCTTTTGAGCAGATCTTGAGGAATAAGTGCTCCAAGTCAGCAGAAGTGAGTGAGTTTGAGGTGGAACAGGTGCTGGATGATGACAACATCCTCCCACCGTACGTCCTCCGGTCTGAGGACGGAGGTCCGCGGGTCACCATCAACACGGCGATCGGACACATTAACAGGCATCTGATTTCTGTCTTCAGTTCTCTGTCCATCAGTTGCATTGATCAAGAATTCACATAGACCTTGTTTTGCTTTTACCACAGTGCATTTACTGATATTTTTGATCTCTGGTGCTCAGGTATTGTGCTCGGCTGCCCAGCGACCCATTCACGCACCTGGCACCCAAATGTAAAACTGCAGAGACGGGGAATGGACGCTTCCAGTCGACGCTCTACTTACCCATAAACTCCCCTCTCCGAGTTCCTGTTAAGGTGAGGAAGAACACCTTGGGTTATGGTTATACCTGAAGCAGTGCTCTTCCTCCAGCTCTTTACCTGGGATTTATTAAGAACTGTCTTTTTTTTTCTCGACACGTCGCTGTCTCTCCAGGGTCCGATAATGAACTGTGGACGACTGGCAGAGAAAGCAGTTGCACTAGTATGCTGTGAGAAACTCCACAAAATAGGTAGAACAAGACTTACGGTTCGGCAGATGCACCATCAGCCTCGATGTAATCCTGTCCTGCCTGTGCTTTAGCTTGTTGTTCTTCCTTTCCAGGCGAGCTGGACGATCACCTGATGCCTGTGGGAAAGGAGACAGTGAAGTATGAAGAGGAGCTGGACCTTCACGATGAGGAGGAGACCAGCGTCCCAGGACGGCCTGGCTCCACCAAGAGGAGGCAGTGCTACCCTAAAGCCGTACGTCATGCTTCCAGCAGGAGCTCAGAGCAGTGAAGGGGATGCTCCTAGAGGACTGAAGCACAGTTTCCCATTATGTTGTTTTTGTCGACATTAGTTTGATGCAAAAAATTAACTTCTGATATATTATTATAAACATATTTTTATCGTTTTTTTTTTTTATTCTGCAAAAATACACGAGTACACAAAAGGACAATGCGAATGCCATGAAGCCTGTCAGTGACAGCTGGAATGAAACAACCTCTAATACAACTACTTATGATACAGTATGTGAGGAACTCTGGTTAAATGAGCTCTATGTTAATGACCTCCTACTGTGGCTAGTTAATCAGAGCATTTCAAACCGCTGCCCTCCCTGTCCACGCCGCCCGGCTTTGCAGGGTTTAGAGTGCATGTTCAACAGACTGCAGTCTCACAGGTCATTTATTAAACAGCAGTCTGGTTGTGTTTCTTATGAATTCCACTGTTTCAATCATGTCACCAAAGTGCAGCATCCTCTGCTGGAAGAACTGGGCAGAGCAGCTTTATTATAAATATCAAACACCTGTTCAGAGACCGACAGGTGGTTTGTTGTACAGCTCATACACACCTGCTTCCTCAATCCCCTGTATTTAAATGAATGATCTGAAACTGGGCAGGGACACAGGAGTCATCTCTTGAAGCATCAGCAGTCTGTCAGATCCAGCCTCGTGTATGTGGATCTAATTTGATGTTGCGTGTTTGTCGTGGCCCTCCTCTGTCCTCTCCAGATACCAGAGTGTCTACGGGACAGTTACGCTGCCCTGGAGCAGACCTACTACCTGTACGTGATTGGGATGGTCCTCACCACCCCTCTCCCTGATGAGCTCAACTTCCGCAGGAGGAAGCTTTACCCGCCAGAAGACACCACCAGATGCTTCGGCATCCTGACTGCCAAACCCATACCTCGAGTAGGTTGCCTACTGCTTTCCTCTGACACCGTTTATCTTCATTCCTTTTGGTTTCCTTTGAGCACCTCCATAGAGTTGGGTGGTACACCAAGTCATTCCTTCTTCTCCAACTTGTCCAGATCCCACATTTCCCGGTATACACTCGCTCGGGTGAGGTGACCATCTCTATTGAACTGCAGAAGTCTGGCTTCACGCTCACCTCTGCCCAGCTCGACCTCATCACCCGCCTGCACCAGTACATCTTCTCCCACATCCTCCGTCTGGAGAAACCTGCACTGGAGTTCAAGCCCACGCTGGCTGACTCGGCTTACTGTGTTCTACCTCTGAATGTTGGTGAGTAGCAGCTGGTTGGATCATTTTACTAAACACGTGAAGATGCTCATCAGCCTCTTCTCATGATCACGTCTGTGCCACTAGTTGGAGACTCCAACACACTAGACATGGATTTCAAGTTCATGGAGGACATTGAGAAATCTGAGGCCCGCACTGGCATTCCTACCACTCAGTACACCAAGCAGAACCCGTTCACCTTCAAGTTGGAGGACTACCAGGATGCTGTCATCATTCCAAGGTACAGCAGCACCACATGACAATACTGGAGTGATTTTACATGATAAAGTGAGTCTGTGAGATCACTTCGGATGCACGGGGATCAGAACGACATGAAGACACGCTTCCCCTGACTAACTCTTGGCTCTGCTCCTCTCTAGGTACCGTAACTTCGACCAGCCTCATCGCTTCTACGTCGCCGATGTGTACACAGACTTGACGCCACTGAGCAAGTTTCCTTCGCCAGAGTATGAGACGTTCGCTGAGTATTACAAAACTAAGTACAACCTAGACCTGTCCAACCTGAACCAGCCGCTCCTGGATGTGGACCACACCTCCTCCAGGTGAGCTGCACCAACACTGGACCTGCACCACATAGAGCTGTGTGACATCAGTGGGTCTAAAGGTGGGATGTTGGGGTCAGAATGTGGGTCTGTTTTGAAACGTGAAGTTGTGAGAGTCGCATTTTGTTTCTACTCAGAAGTCGGGATTTTTTTTTAATTAAAAAAATAAATCTGCTATTATTACATCGTTATCCTACATTGTTTTCTATTTAAAGTGTGTGTTGTTTGTTTGTGTTTGTGTTGTTTGTTTGTGTGTGTGTGAGATGTTTGTGTGTGTGTTGTTTGTGTGTGTGTGAGATGTTTGTGTGAGAGATGTGTGTGTGATGTGTGTGTGATGTGTGTGTGTGGTTGTGTGTGTGTGGTGACGTCCAGTATGACGTAGAGCCCTGTCAGGTGCTCATCTTATGTCATAAACACTGCACAATACGTTGTGCTTTTTTTTTTCCTTCAAACTCTTCATTATCAGTACTATTTTTCTGAGCATTTCTAACCTTTCTTTGGTGAATGACTTCCCCCTCAGACTCAACCTGTTGACCCCTCGGCACCTGAACCAGAAGGGCAAAGCGCTGCCGCTCAGCAGTGCAGAGAAGAGGAAGGCCAAGTGGGAGAGTCTTCAGAACAAACAGGTAACAGAACGGCCTGTTTGCTTTGCACACCAAGGACATGTAGTTGTTCTTATTGAACCATTTATGGTAGTCTGTTGGAGGACATGTTCTCCATGTGCAGTAGGTGGCGTCTGTGTGTTCTGTGCATACACTACTAATCACAACGGCCCGTAGCGTTCAGCAGACTGTCCATGCTGGAGGGTACGTGGACATCGTGATGTTGCTGCACCCTGTGATGATCACTCTGAACCCTGTGTACTGGTTCTGTTGAAAGAAACGGACCTAGTTCGAATACGTTTTATCACTTCAGATGGACGGCGCCTGAGGCAGTAGCTTTTGTTGAATGCCTGAATTAGTTTATCTAAGGACAGTCTGTGGGTGGATGCTGACCTGCTGTCTGTAGGGAAACATGCATTTCTGTGTACAGATGAGTTTCAGGCGCATCACATCCTCGTAAATTGCCATGTGCCGAATTCCTGATTCAACCGTCCCACTCTAATGTGTTGTGTTTATGAGATCCTGGTTCCAGAGCTGTGTGCCATCCACCCCATTCCTGCCTCTCTGTGGAGGAAAGCCGTGTGTCTGCCCAGCATCCTCTACCGTCTCCACTGCCTGCTGACCGCAGAGGAGCTCCGAGCCCAGACAGCCAGTGAAGCCGGAGTGGGAGCCCAGACGCTCCCACCGGACTTCAGGTATCCGTCACACAAACAACACATCGTATAGATCCTTTATTTCTGATGACAGTTTAACTGCAGACAGGTATGTAGTAAACGCTGTACAAACCCAGCTCCCCGCGGCATTTAGACAGCCTGTTGCTAACATCTCAGACCTTAACAAACACCATAGCAGCACATACACCATCATGCTCCTGTGTTGAGAACTCAGTTTTTAAACACATGCTTACAGTCCAGACTTCCTCTCATGTGCAAGTCTAGCAGCCCCCCCTCATACACAAGCATGAGCTGCAGCTGTCCACCTCTGAACCACTGTGTGGAGCTTATCTAGGATCACTGAGGGCTACTTTAACTAGTTCATCTTCTAAATACTCTACTTGAATGGATGTTAAGTGTTTTGTTTGAGGGAATGTGTGAGTTGCACAGCCCCAGTGTGACGCTGAAAGATGCTGATTTGAACACAAGTACAGTTGGTCTTGGATGTTCCTGCGTCCTGTTGAAGCCTGATCCTAAATCTGTAGTGATCAGAGTGGAAGCAGAACAGGTCTGAGACACAAAACCGACGTGTACAAAGTCATCTGTCAGACTTCTTCCCTTTCACAAGACATTTTAAAGTCTCTTTAGGTTCATGTGTGTGTGCTGACCCGGACGGTTCCCCAGTGTTCTAACAAACTGATGCTCTGCATGTGACAGATATCCAAACCTGGACTTTGGCTGGAAGAGATCTATTGACAGCAAAACATTCATCTCCTGTCCTGAGTCCTGCAGTGAGGAAGGAGACGAGCACTGCCAGCACCAAGACACAGGAAGCCCTGATCCTAGTCCCCTAACGAAGCCCTGTAGTGACCACTCCTGCTTGCCTCAGCAGGGCCCATTCACAGCCCTTGATCTCGGAGATGCCTCCTGCACCAGGAACCTAACTAATGGCACTGCCCAAGTCGCTGACTGTGACGATGACGGCCACCAAGACGAGCACCTTCACCAACATGACAATTGCCAACGCTACCAGCCCAGCCCCCCTGGGCTGCTGAGCCCTGAATCAATGCAAACCACTACCTCAGTTCCTGTGCAGCCCCCTCACAGCTTCAAGAAGCCCAGCTCTACTTCTCCACAGCCTAGTGATGAATGTACACCAGGGAGGACTTCAGACCACACAAATAAAGCTACCTCAGTCTGCGACCAAGCAGCCACGGGTCCCGGCACTCCTGCACCATCTTCTCCTGACCTTGCTGCGGACCCCCAGCACAGATCCCAAGCAGGAGACTCCCGCAAGAGCCTGGGGCCCAACCCGGGCCTCATCCTGCAGGCGTTGACCCTATCGAACGCCAGTGATGGATTCAACCTGGAGCGGCTGGAGATGCTCGGCGACTCCTTCCTGAAACATGCCATTACCACGTACCTGTTCTGTACCTACCCTGATGCTCACGAAGGACGCCTCAGCTACATGCGCAGCAAGAAGGTGAGAGAGCCCAGCATCACTGCACACTTATAGAGGAGCATCAGACGGTTCTGTCAACACTGACGCTGTAGAAACGTCTCTGAAATTGGAATAATGATCTATTACAGTGGTCAGACACAATCACTGCTGTTTATTAAAGCTGTACTGAAGTAAGTCGACCTTCATGAAGACTGAGTCCAGTTCCTGTTGAACCAGTCTCAGAGCAGTGCTGGGGTTGGTAGTGTTATGTTATGATGCCTCACACTGACAACTCCATTAAAGTAGTTATTATGAGTGTTATCTAAGTAGGGTTGGCTGGAAATATAGAGACACCTCTTTTTAAGTATTTATACACACTGAGTGTTACACTACCTGTTAGTGTTCAACCCTAACAGTGTTTAACTGTTGTCACTGTGCTGGATGTCTGCATGTTCAGCTACTCAGGGTGTGTTCTTACCTGAGAGCCGACTCTAACCAAAGATCTGCTTCAATCTTTGCTGAGAACTCACTTTTCTGAGGCTGCACTGTGATACTGACGGCCTGCCCGTTGTCCAGGTGAGCAACTGCAACCTGTACCGTCTGGGGAAGAAGAAGGGGCTTCCTAGCAGGATGGTGGTGTCCATCTTCGACCCTCCTGTCAACTGGCTGCCTCCTGGATACGTGGTCAACCAGGACAAGAGCAGCAGCGACAAACTGGATTCAGAGGCGGTCAGTGGATCTGCTGCTACGTTCCTATGTGGTGATGTGTGACTGTATAAACCCAGTGCATCGTGTGTGTGTGTGTCTGTGTGTGTCTGTGTGTGTGTGTGTCTGTGTGTGTGTGTGTGTGACTGGTACACCTGCTGAGTGATGCATGTTCACCACCTCTTGTGATTATAGATATTCCAGGTGATGTGTTTGGGGTGAGGCCCTTGACAGCATACAGTGCAAAGTGTTGTCAGTGTTATGATGTGGTCAGGCCACTAGAGGGCAGGCTTTGACCTTCTCTTGCAGCACATGGCAGCACTGTGCTGGTGTTTTGGTTCTAAATCACACAGCTCCCAGTGTTTCACTCTACGGCTACAGTGAATGTTAGGAATAAGAAAATACCAACACTATGATCTGAGTTCCCGGCTGTACTGATGTATGATGGCTAGATGTTTCTGTAACTGGCTGGTGGGTTAGGAATGATGTCTGTTCTCCTTCACATCATTGGTTTTTAGTAGCTCTGGTGTCATGGACATTTCTAACCAGTCAACCAGTAGCTTGATTCTGGTTCATGGATTTGGTTCAGCTGTTAAGATAAATCCAGGCTGTGTTTACCCTGCATCAGGAAGGTCCATCTACAATAACTCCTCATCCCAGTACTGAACCAGAACTACTTCTTCTTGGTTTCTCTTGTACTTGAACTCTACCGCCCCCCCCTGTCTGTTTCCATCCAGGCCAAAGAGGACCTTCTGACCAATGGGCGATCTGGGAACGACTACGATGAGGACGATGATGGCGAGGACGTGGATGAAGACGGTGAGCTGATGCTGAAGGATGAGCCAAAGGATGAGGTCAACATGGAGGACGATCTGGAGTACTACAAGGAGCACATCAGATTCATTGACAACATGTTGCTGGGATCAGGTGCGTTCGGTAAGAAGATCTCTCTGAGCAGCTTCCCCCCCTCGCTGGGCCCGGCCTCGGCCTCCTCCCCGGCCATGGAGTCTCCGTATGAGTGGAAAGCCCCCAAGAAGCCCCTCCACCCCACCACAGCACACTACCCCTCGGAGCAGGTGTCCAGCGGGCCCTCGGTGGAGGAGTTTGACTACAGCTCCTGGGACGCCATGTGCTACCTGGACCCCAGCAAGGCCGGAGAGGAGGACGACTTTGTGGTGGGCTTTTGGAATCCATCGGAGGAGAACTGCGGCACCGAGCTCGGCAAGCAGTCCATCTCCTACGACCTGCACACGGAGCAGTGCATCGCAGACAAGAGCATCGCTGACTGTGTGGAGGCTCTGCTGGGCTGTTACCTGACCAGCTGTGGAGAGAGAGCCGCCCAGATGTTCCTGTGCTCACTGGGCCTCAAGGTGAGCTCGGACCCCCAACACTGATCCATCTCAGTACCACATCCAGTCAGAATACAGCACCAGATGTTCATGAGATTGAGACAGAATACACATGAATAAGTAGCATCATGACCTTCCAACAGCACACCTACTGCTTCATGTTTCTCCCTGAGCTGTCATTGGTCTCTGTGTGACCGTCACCTCGCCGCCAGGCCCACTGGTCACTTCCAGTCCTGCTGGATGTAGTTGCTTTTCAGTCGTACACTCAGACTGCAGGTATCTGTGCTCATCTGTCCACCACTGTTTAGTTCAGTGATGCTGATTTTCATCCCTTTTATATGGATCCACCAGCAAATAGCCTTAAAGGTCACCTGATCATCATCTCACGTCAGATCTTCTTCTTTTTGTTTCCGTGGGAAGCTGCTTGACAGCAGCACTTGTCATCAGAATTCATTTATTTATTTTGTGGTATTGTCACTCTTTACTCACAAACAGCAGTTTATCCTTTCAGTCCAGCAGCTCCAGCTGTAGTGCAGATGTTGATCAGGCACAATGACACCAGACCTGACAATCTGCACCCAATACATACATCTAGTGTATAACTGCCCTCTAAAACCATGTGTGTGCGTCTCAGAGTACATACTCAGGATACCAGCATTCAGTGAAACTTTGCCATTTGTGGGAAAACTTTGATCTTCAATTACCAGCTCTGACCTGGTCAGAGTCTTAACGAGGTTAACCCTCTGAGTGACTTTCTCATTATTCACTGCAGTGTGAAGTCCTGCACCTACATGGAAGCAGCACAGCGATGCCTACAAGTAGGACACAGTTATAATACCACGTCAATAGAAACAGATCAGAATGAAAGCTGCATTTCTTTGATTATGTATTTTGCAGAAAATCTAATACTCAGGTGTGACCAGCAGAAACAAACGGGGCTCCACATCCTCTAGCTGATATGAACATATGTCAAAACTATCATCAGAAACATGTAGAGGTTTTGTGTTCTTGTGACACCAGGTGCTGCCGTTGGAGAGGGAGACCCTGAGCGGGGCTGTGGTGCAGAGCTGCCAGACCACAGCCATCGACTTGTGCTACGGCTGGCTGAAGATCCCACCGCGCTGCATGCTGGACCATCCGGATGCAGAACGGACTCTCAACCACCTCATCTCCGGCTTTGAGAACTTTGAAAAGAAGATCAACTATACCTTTCAGAACAAGGCTTACCTCCTCCAAGCCTTCACCCATGCCTCTTACCATTACAACACCATCACAGGTCAGAGTTCATGTCCTAGCATCAGGACGGCTCAGATAGGTCTCCACCTGCTGTTTGCCTCGTAAAGAACCAGATACGCAGCATAAACTACTAGGTTTCTACCCAACGCTAAATGTTGAAACCAGCTCGATGTCTGTCGCCTCAGGAGTCAGCAGGGCGTCATCGAAACATCTCTGTTGACATCTGATTTAAGTTCCATCATTTAAACCTTTTAAAGGAAAGTTAAAGAGAGTTGTGCCTCCTATGAACGTGATCACCACGCAGCAGCAGCAGCAGCAGCAGCAGCAGCAGCAGCAGCAGCAGCAGCACAGGTCATGAAGCCACCATAAAACCTCCTTCTCAGAGGCGTAACCAATGTTTAGATGAAGGACTTTCCCAGAGTGTGGCCTCTGGTGTACGCTGCTGTGTCTAACAGTGGGACTGATTTACCAAAAGTAGACAAATGGAGGCTGAACAACAGCTAAGTGACTGAATCTGAGCAAACGATAGCAAGACTCAGGATGTCTGGGACACATGAGAGTCTGAAAAACAACAGCCTGATAACACAGTGGCAGCTATGAGTGATTTTATTTTATTACTTTTTATTATCAGCTTTTACTATTATTATTATTATTATTATTGTTATTATTATCAACAGATGTCACAGTTTTAGTGTCTATGCATCCTTACAGCGTGTACCGATGCTCCAGCTTCAGCTTTTGAAGGCTTTACTGAGGAAGATGCTCCTTTATGATCCCAGTTTGTCTCTAGTGTGATGGCAGCTGATTATTTCACGACTCTGTCCTCAGATTGTTACCAGCGGCTGGAGTTTCTCGGCGATGCAATCCTAGACTACCTCATAACGAAGCACCTTTATGAAGACCCACGGCAGCACTCTCCCGGGGTGCTGACTGATCTGCGCTCAGCCCTCGTCAACAACACCATCTTTGCCTCTCTGGCGGTTAAGTACGACTACCACAAGTACTTCAAGGCGATCTCGCCCGAGCTTTTCCACGTCATCGATGACTTTGTGCAGTTTCAGCTGGAGAAGAATGAGATGCAAGGCATGGACTCAGAGGTGAGTCCTGCTTCGATGAAGAGCATCGTATCGGTACCAGTACTGAACAACAGAACCCGGTAGGAGAACGCCTCATCTTTGCTGTTGGAGCTGCCCCACCCCCACCCCAGCCTCCACTGCCCTAAATAATAGTCAGTATTCAGAAAAGATAAGCTTGAATAACAAGGCTGTCAGCTTCTGTGAATCTGTTCCATATTCCAGTGATTTCGGTACTGAGGAGAAAATGCATTTGGATTTAATTTGCCTGGAAATGGCTATCTTGGAAGCAGATCTCTCATTTTGCTTGAGAATTACTTTTATGCTTTAGGGACAGCAGGCACATACACAAACAGCTGAAAGAAATAAAGAAAAGCCCTGCAGTGATACAGTTCCTCTCCACGTTCAGCGTTCATCAAATTAAGCGAACAGCAACATGCTGAAGCTGCTAATGTGTCGAGCTTTAAACAATCACACGGCGGGTCAGAGCTTCAGCAGCCCACATGTGACTGTCGGTGGGAGTGAGAATGAAGAGATTCTTAAAGGTTTGGATTGTTGTGGTAGACTTTTAAAGTAAGAGCAAACTTAAACCCAGTTTTAGCTTCAACACGTGAACTAATGTCCTCTAATGCACATGCTGGAGTCATAATAATGCTGAGATGGTTATCTGATGCTTATTCAGAGTCTGAACAGCTCCAGTTACGTTGATCAGTCCTGGTACAACATTTCTACAGTGTGCAGTTATAAAGCGTGTTGTAGCTGAGGGCTGGACTCTCCTGAAGGCTTAGCGTAGCAGCTTGTCAGCAAATGCACCACAGAGACATGGTATATTCAAACAATCCAGTTAAAACCAGGCTATATGTCACGTCAGTCAGATCTACCATGATGGAGGGCGTTCATTAGAGAAAAACACTCATATCCACTAATGATGGTACCAGAGACTGAGCAGCCACATCATAGACGGTGTGGATCCCACAGCTAGCACATTTCTATTATATTAGTTGTCATGTTGCCCAAGTCTAGCTCAGCACTGCACACTGTTAGCTTAGCACCACTGCTAGCACTGGAACTTCTGGCCACATTTCTGTCGGTGCTCCAGACTCTGTAGACTTCCAACAGGTGATTTCTGTCACGTGTCACCGCGTGATGGAGAGGAAGCCTGGTGTTGGCGTGTGCTGTGCTGGTGTGCAGCACGAGGCCGTGTCGCGGGTCAGTCAGTCATTAAGCTGCACTGCTACGGCCACAGCAGGCCAAGGTGGAGATGTTCAGGTTATTCCAGTCTGGCTGTGTTGTTGTGGCATTTACTAACCACTCTGTGCTTTTCTTTACCAGCTGCGGCGCTCTGAAGAAGATGAGGAGAAGGAAGAGGACATCGAAGTCCCTAAAGCCATGGGGGACATCTTTGAGTCGCTAGCTGGAGCAATTTACATGGACAGCAGAATGTCTCTGGAGACGGTGTGGCAGGTGTATTATCCGATGATGAGGCCGCTCATAGGTGAGCACGTGGAACTGCATCGATGTGTTTATCAGGCAGGACTGATGAGCAGCTCAGGAAGGGAACCTGGGTGACGGCAGACATTCAGCTTTGCTTTGTGTCCGTTAGGGTTGTGTGGACATGTTGAAGAACTGAGTGTTGATCCTGCGTTGGTTTCTCTCATCACTCTCTCATCCTTCACCTCTTACAGAAAAGTTCTCTGCCAATGTGCCACGCTCTCCTGTGAGGGAGCTGCTCGAGATGGAACCAGAAACTGCCAAGTTCAGGTAGGAGTTCAGCACACGGCTGCTGGTGTCGTCGTTACACTCAGACACACACTCACAGGTGGATGCAGGTGTTTTCATGTTGGACCGCGTGCTTCACTCAGCAGATTCAAATAACCAGCATTCGCTTTAGAATTAGATGGAGAATGACTTTCAGTATAGTGACAGTAAGACTTGACACAGCTGTGAGAGTGTCTGGTTCTGTTGGTTTCAGTTCTGGACGTTACTACGACCGTGTGTGTCATTCATTTGACTGTAACCATCTCCTCTGTTTCACTGAGCATCAGATCTTTGTTGTCCAGACATGTTGGGAACAGGACGTCCATACCTGCAGTCTGAAGCTGTGTCTCCTCTCCTCTGTCTGCAGCCCTGCAGAGAGAACGTACGACGGGAAGGTCCGGGTGACGGTGGAGGTCGTCGGGAAGGGCAAGTTTAAAGGAGTCGGTCGCAGCTACCGGATCGCCAAGTCAGCGGCAGCGCGAAGAGCTCTGCGCAGCCTCAAAGCCAATCAACCTCAGGTCCAAAACAACTGAGCTCCCTGTCTGAGCTCTCAGCATTAGCACCTAAGCTATTGACGCTAATGGAAACAAAAGCAACGTCAGCTTCCCAAAACAGCGTGATGCTAGCCCTGTACGTTCAGCCTGACGGCACAACCAAGGCAGCCAGGGAACACTGTGGAGACACGAGACGAGAAGCAGGCTGATCTCACAACAGATTTCACGTTGGATCCTTTACCTTCTTTCTTTTTTTTGCGCAAACACAATCTTTACTTTCCTTCTTTGCTATGTGTAATCACATGAGTGCTTTATTAACGTTTAGCAAACTGTTAAAAAACAAAAAAAGAAGTCAGGTCGCAGTGTCAATTCCTCACCGTTTATTTTGTTTGTTTGGTTTAACTTCTGTCAGTGAGATGAGACTTAAGCTTATCGTGTAGTATTAGGTTGTACATAGTTCAATCAGAGGTGTAAATCAAAGTATGTAGGAAGAAAAAAGCTAAACTCCTCAGCCTGTGCACTAGTGCCAGTCAGTTTTAAAGCGTTTTTTAAAACGGCAGACGTGGCGAGCAGATACCACTGGAGCAAACCCTGGTGGCACTTCTGTCTGAAACCTGTCTTGATATGGTATTCTTGATCATTTTTGCACTTATTCCATTAGGGTCTGTTATTTTGAAAATTGTGTGGTCACACCAAAATCATATACGTAGCAAAGTATATAAATATATATAAAATATAAAATACATAAATGATATTCTTGGTCTTAGATGCTAAGGCTAACCCTCATATCCTGCAGAACAGATAGGAATTTCAACATTCCCAGTTACTGTAATTTAAACTAGTTTTTGATCGCACTTGAGGTTGCATGTTCTTGTAGCTTATGTATAAACCATGACAACTGGATGGCTTCTATAAATGTTCTAAATCATCTATGGATATATCTAGAGTGTGTGAGAGCGAGATCAGATGTTTATGGCATTATCTTGGTGATTTGGTTTCACATGTTTTGATACTAAGAATGGATAGAGCTGAATTAGTCCTTCTTGCGCACTAAATGTCTTTCCACAGAGCGAATCATCCAGTTTTGATATAAGAAAAGAAAGACATATCACACGTTCAATATGCTGCAGACTTTTCTACAAATTGGATACTCGTGTAGGACAGAATCTTTTCAAGTAGTCTTTGTGAAAAAGGCCATTATTTCATTTCAACACACTAGTGTTCCTCACATCCCGTACCTACCAAAGCTAAGCCGATGTGACACTATGAGGTTGAAGACGATTCCTAGGGAGACGGATACCAGCCTTTATCGTGCTGTTTGTTCTGACACATTTTGCTTCTTGCTAAATGTCTTTTTTTTTCTCATCAGTAAGCCCTTTTTTCACTTGAATACCTCAGTTAATTGCATGCATTTTCTTGTCTTTTTTTTTTTTTTCTTTTTTGTTTGGTGCTATGTTTTTGTATTAAGCTTGAATTTCTCATCTTTTTTGCACTGTAACTATAATACCTCTTTATTTGACCTTTTTTTTTAAAAAAACGACAAAAAAACAAGTCTGTTTGGTTTGGTTGTCCTGTAGGCGGGCCGCCGATGGGCTGCCGGGCCCACCGGGCCCACCGGGCCCACCGGTCCGCCGGGCCGCGGTGGCGTGGGCTCTCCCCCTCCATACTTGAGGTTGAGACTTAACGATTCTGGGGGCAGGGAGGAGAAGTGTTTTCTCTGTGCATAAGCCTAGCTGTTGTTTTCTTCATTAATTAGCAGTAATTGCATCAGTTTAGAGTCTGTTCTGGAGGCGAGGACTGATTGGTGGGAGGACGAGGGCGGGGCTTGCAGAGGTACGCAGCAGATTGCACTCTGGAACATTAGACACCAAAAAACAGGCAGAGGAAACTACTTGACTCATCTCTTCAAATCTCTCCTCATAAATAAGGGTTGGAAGAGACGCTCACCTGTGTGCTTGTAAACTGCTGGTCCGGCCGCGGCAGGTGTAATCCACAGTCATGTGATCCCACACACAGGTGCTTCTACCTCAAAGTGCACTCAGTGGTCATCTCTGGACACGGCTGCAATTCGGTTTGTGATGGAGACGGAGGCTGTGGTCACGTGTTCAGGACACAGCAGACGGACGTCTCAGCGACTCCTCACAGTCATTTGTGTCTCATGTCTGCAGTCAGAGACACGGGACACAAAGCCCAGTGCCTTCTCTGTGGGAGGAGATCAGTGTTGGACTGGAGTGGATGATGATTCGTTGTCATTTTCCGTTCGTTACCGGGACCGGTGTTAATCTTGTTTTCTCCCAGATCCCTCCTCGGGTTCCTGACATTTCCTATCGTGGCTCCGACAGACAGCAAAGCGAATACTAAAGTCTGAATTTGGGAAATCCTTCAGCGTCGCCACAGAGCTCCAGTGCATCCCTACAATCTGTCAGAGTGCAATCTGTCGCTACCTCTCAGGCAGCCGTGTGGTCCTCTGGTCCACCTGTAAACCTGTTGGATGTGGACGGTGCTTTCAGGTTCCCCTAACAGAGACAGACCCGGTCAGACCTTAGAGTTGGAGCGTACGTTCCCCCCAGTCACCCCACATCTCAGTCTGTGGTCGCCACGCAGCCGTTTAGATCCACAGCTCAACACACTAACTGCTCAGCAGACTTTGGGAGGATTATTTAAAAATCAAAAGAATGTGAACTCTCTCATATGGTGCCACTGTGCCCACTGTACTGTCTGTGACTGATGGAGGATCACCAGTGTTCTAGTCAGCCTCCAGTGGCATCATCTTCTGTTTTGTGTTTTCTTTTGAACTTGAGGAGGCGTGTGGGCGTGCTGAAGGTGAGGTAGTCCTTTGGTTTCAGAGCAGACTATGTTTTCTCCTACTGGCAGATGTTTGTTGTTTTTTTTTGTACATGTAGCACAACTGAGCATTGCACTTGGGCGCCATACTTTACCTCATGTCAGAGTGCGAAAGGAGCGAGCGATTAGAGAACTGTATATATGATGCCGTGATGTTAAGTACTAACTTGTGGTTCAGGCTTTGCTGCTGTTTCGATTGCTGGTGTCACACAGACTTGTGTAGAAACACAATAAGGGGCTTTGGGAGGACGCTGAACAACACGTCCTTAATCTGGAGATCAAATGTCTGGATGTCGTGTTCAGTGACGTCCCGCCTTAAATACGTGTTACGAGATGAATGAAGCCAAACTCCTACCACGATCAACTCGTGTTAATTCTCCGACTCCTCCAGCAGTCCTCCAAGTGATGCCCTCCCACAGCCCTTTATCAGGAACTTAAAGGAAAAATCCACTCAAACCAGCCCCTGTTGGCTTCCTCAGACCATCATGAGCCGTGTTTGTACTCGTCTGTAACCTGCCTGCAAGCCATGATCACCGTGTAGACAATGACTATCTGATAATCCAGCTTCTCCGTGCAGAGGGAGAGCAGACTAGTTCTCCACTAAGGCACACAGAAGTTCTGCCTGACCCGGTTACCTGTCACTACATTATACTACTCAGAAAGGAATCATGAATTTTTTCAAATCAAATTTGGCCATAAAATGAATCCTGTGAAACAAGCTGTGAAAAGACCCAGATGTAAACTCCACAGATGGAGGTCTAACATCTAGCATCTTGTAGGGCTTTCCTGACTCTGGAGATGGTGAGGACGTGACTTCATCTGATCTCCATCCAGGCTTTCTGTTGTAGTTACACGTACAACCCAGTAAAGTCCTGGTTCTGCCCAGACTTGAAGCTTTTAGCCCTGATCCCAGCCCTGCACCACCATCTTCTGTACCTCTGACCAGACTGGCTGCATCAGTGTGGTGGAAGTATTGAGGTCTGATAGGTGAAGCCTCCATACAGCAGACGAGGCCACAGCGAGTACAAACCCCCCCAGAGCAGAGAGGCATCATCAGAGGAGAACTGGACCTGGTGGCAGAACCTCCAGCTTGTTTTCCCCCGTGTTGCTGGTTTCAGATGGGTTTTTCCTTCAAGGACTGAACAAAGTTGACAGAGAATGAACATGTATGTGACACACGGTGAGCGTGGGGTCGGAGGAGAACCCCTGGCAGCAGATGTTCGTCTCACCGAGCCAGCATGGAGCGCCGACGGTGACGCTTCACCGAGCAGCAGAACACCAGCAGAACGGAGCCGCGTGGAATGAGTGATGAACTGTTATCAGTGTGGGGAATTATGGGCCATCACAACCTGCAGCAAATATTTAAGGGACATTGGAATAGAAATTGAACTTCTCACTCATACTGTAATACTGTGCTGCAGTGGTTTGCGGTCTGCACCTTATGGATCACAAATACCTTTAATTTTTCTCTCTGGATTATTTTCTTTTCTTTATTTTTTATAATTGTAGCCCAGTATATATATACAATAAAAGTAATGGTATGGTCATTCACTCTGGGCTCTGCGAGGCTGATTGTGTTGCTGAGAGGTCGTCTGATCGGATATTTTAGGAGTGCATTCACTGGATTTCAGTCCTAGCTGCTGTGGCAGGTTCAGTTAGTTTGCAAACGATGAATCTGAAAGTTGGCAGCTCCTAAATCTTTCCTCTAGCAATCCTAACGCAGTAGTACTATCAGTAATACTCTGTTACAGCGACAACAGTCTGTGTGTTAAATGGTTTACATTAACCTGTAGTATGCTCCATATACACCATAATGTTCATACAACAGGCCAGTGTGAGACTCCTACAGCTTAGAATCACTGAAAAACAAGCGTGCGTTTTAGTTCTCTCATAGATTTATTATAGGCCTCCTGGAAGTATGACTGAATCTGCTGCGTTGGGTTTATATAATAAATACCTGCAGCTGCTTGAATGATCCATTGTGGTTGTGAGGAAAGCTGTTAAACTGTCTTTGTGATATTATCCCTCGTCAGTGATTACAAATGAATACAGCTGCAGACTTCTCTGGTTCAGTTTAAATAGCTTTTAAATACACTCATTAGCATAAATAGTACAACAGGAAGGTCTAAGGAGCAGATCTGAAGAAGCAAATCATGAACTTAAACCAGTCAGGAGCAGCCAGTTAAAACATCTGCACAGTCATGTTCCTGCCACGGCCAGGAAGAAAAACCATCACCTGCTGCTGAGAGACGACTGGTCACGATGGTCAAGAGTCAGCCAGGAATCACCAAAGAGCAGGTCTGCATGGAAGAAGAAGCTGCTGGAACACAGGTGTCAGGTGTGTTTTAGGTCACCTGAGAGGCTGCCGTGTCAGAAGGAAGGTTTCCTCTGGAAGCAGCTCCTCAAAGCTCGACTTCAGGTTTTAGTAGAGAGACAAAGGAAAGAAACCGGTCAGATTAAACATTTAGCTATTTGGCCACAATGACCAGAAATATGTTGGAAGGAGGGGCTGCAGGGTGGCGCAGTTGGTAGCACTGTTGCCTCGCAGCAAGAAGGTCGCCGGTTGGCGTCCCGGTGAGGACACCCGGGATCTTCCTGCGTGGAGTCTCCATGTTCTCCCCGTGCAGCGTGGGTTCTCTCCGGGTTCTCCGGCTTCCTCCCACAGTCCAGAAACATGCTGAGGTTAATTGGTGATTGTAAATTGTCCGTAGGTGTGAATGTGAGTGTGCTTGGTTGTCTGTCTCTAAGTGTAGCCCTGTGATAGACTGGTTACCTGTCCAGGTGAACCTGCCTTCACCCTGAGTCAGCTGGGATAGGCTCCAGCCCCCCCGCGACCCTAATGAGGATTAAGCGAGGTGGCAGCACCATGGTCTGGAGCTGTTCTGCTGTCGGTGGAACTGGAGCTTTAACCAAAGTCAATGAAATAATGAGGAGGAGGATCACCTCCACATTCTTCTGGACAACCTTAGATCCTCAGCCAGAGGGTTGGGTCTGAGGGCAGCTGAGTGACAAGACAATGACCCAAAGACTCAATAAAATGGTGATATGGCTGAATCAGGTTCAACACTGGCCTTCTCACAGTCCTGACTTAAACCCTGTCAAGAAGCTGCTGGCTGAAGAAACAAGTCTGTGTTGGAAAGCCAACAAAGAGCCGTCAAAGACAACCAGAAGCTTGTCAAAGGCGTACAACCACCAAGCGGGTCTAACTGAGGTGAACATGGTTCTGTGAGTGTCTGTGTGCATCCAGTACACCCGTTTACGTCTGATGTGAAGATACGCTCACGATGAAAACTTAGAGCCATGTGTCCAGAAAGAAGAAGAACTCCTGACAGCTCTGTACCAGCAGGTGAGACTGGACTTCATCACATCTGTCTTCACACTGTTTCTGACCTCAGGGTGACACCTCCGGGTGACACCTCAGGGTGACGCAGGTGAGAGAAGTGTGCTGAGAGATGACGTACCGTAGATCCACGGTAAGACCTGAACCCAGAAAGTCAACACTCAGAGATGGTTGAATTTGATTTAACTTTCAAGATCTAAGTTTTACAAACCAAAAGTACCCTTGAGCCTAAACCCAGACGATGTTGAACACATGTAGGTGAGCTGCGACGTGCTGACGACGGTCCAGCTTGAGCTCCATGTCCTCCTGACGGGCCTGTTTGGGCTCATTCAGCCTGCCCATCATCTGCTCCGCTTTTCAGGTCTGCCGGCTCTGAGGCTCGTCAGCAGCACTCACTATATTGGGCCTGTCCGACGGGCCTGCTGACTGTATACCACAGCAGCTTTATCGGGCCCCGGGGACCAAACAGCAGGTTCACCAGCGGGACCAGTTTCCACCGGACCAAGCAGGCTGACAGCCAACTTGTTTTTCTTTCAAACCAAAGTGTCATTGAGCCTCTGCCACTAAAGCTGGTTACACTCTGATTAACCATCATTCACTGATTGTTGTCACCATGTTGGAATACCTGAAGTGAGGAGCGGTATCAGCTCAGAGTGGGTCAGCCCTGCTAGAACTTTAGAGGCTGATGTACAGTTTAATATGTGAAAATGGAGTCACTTAAGAGACAAAGATGATCTAATCTTGACAACCATAACTGACTGCAGGTACTATTGTTAATCCCCCACGTCACCGATGGAAGTCCATTTGAGACCTGAGTCTGGGACCAGCAGCAGCTAATCTGCTCAGTCTGCCTGCTGGCTGTAAATCTGGGCCCGTGTGGTTGAAGTTAAGAAGAATGAATGAAGAGTACGTCTTGTTTGATGAGGTGTGTATCAACAGCTTGCAGGTAAAGAAACAGCTCAGATTCAGGGGAAGTAAAAAAACAGCCTGTCAGCCTCTTAGTATCAGAACAGGATGCTGTCGGACCAGGACGTGATGCTGACGTCACAGGTCCAAGAGCATCATACATATATATATATATCGTACAATAAAACCCGTCCTCTGGACTGGACCGGCCTGCCCAGCCAGCCACCAGGCCGTCCTCTGGACTCTTTCTTTCCTGGATTATGAAGCCTCAGGGCTGCCTACCAGACCTTTTCTGTTTGAACTCTTCTAGTTGGTTTTGACCCACCTCAGGACTGCCTGGACTGTTCTGGACACTGTTTATGTTTCTGTATCAGATGCAGCACTGAGATCCAGTAGAACCAGTATAGAAACCAGTCCAGTGTCAGAGACTCTGCTCAAACCATTTGTGTGCAGATGGTCACATGACTGGCAGCAGCGATGTCATCCCAGCACTCCCACATGGTGTTCTGTTCATACTGTATGAACGACATTTATCTCACTTTTATGTGGACGAATCGGACTCTGAGGCTTTGGGAAGCTCTGATGCCAGCCAAACCCTTTTGAGTTAAATGGAACTGAAGATTAACTTCACATGACATATTTGAATAATCTAACAACTCCACAGAATGCTGATGTTGGACGTTTCAAAGTAAAATATTTAGCTTAGACTGGTGCACAGTAATGGAGACCTACAGATTATATGAGTTTACTAGTGCAGCTGGATGAAGTTCAGTCAGTAAGACATTCAGATTTGATGCTACTCTGAGCTTTTGCTGCAGTGAACCACTACAG
Source organism: Stegastes partitus (assembly GCF_000690725.1). NCBI lineage: Eukaryota > Metazoa > Chordata > Actinopteri > Pomacentridae > Stegastes > Stegastes partitus. The sequence continues at coordinate 242,601 of NW_007578847.1, forward strand.
GAACCAGGGACACGTTCATGTGAAAGCGTATGAACTGGACATGTGACTCTTGCAGCTCCACTGTGAGCTGAAAACAAATAAGGCCGAACTGCCGGTGAACATGAGCGGGTCAGAGGTTTGCTGTGTGGGAATGAGCAGGCTTAATAGTGACTTATTGCCTGTGTTGATAATGTGCAGACTACTGCTGTGTCACATGAGCCATTTATTCTGTGCTGTAAAAACAAGAGAGACCATGAATAAATATGTGAGTGGAGGGCCGGGGAGGGGGCTCGCTGCATTGTTTCCCTCCAGAAAAAAGAAGTGATTATGCTGTGAGCTGCTGCAGTGTCTGTCAGCACATACAGCTCATGGCCTAAACCTCACCACATCTTGTTATTCTTCAACTTTGTAAAGTCTGTGGCATTCTGGGCCCGGTCCATACGACCAGACTCAGTTTGTCCCTCTCACAGGCACAGTGCTGACCCAGCTCTAAACTGGGCCACATGTGTCTGCTTGTGTCGGATCAGCGATGTTCTGCTCTCGCTTCGTGTTCAGCGTCTCCATGCCGTTCACGCTGTGGGCAGACGTGATCTTCCTCATCATGCTTCTGCAAATGGAACCTCGAAGCTGGTGCAAGAAAAAAAGCTCATGTGTTCTCATCATTTCACCGACAGATTGAGTTAAAAAGTGCATTTTAGTAT
>NW_007578847.1:244345-252534 GCF_000690725.1 Stegastes partitus
CTAATGCTGAGCAAATGGAGCTGCACAAACACCAGCTGTCTCATAAATGCTCTAGTTACTGCTGCTGTTGATCATATTTACAGTGTTTTCTCACATGGTGATGTTCTGGTACGATACTGTTCTATGCATAACTACAGCTGGTTGGTGGATTCAAACTACAACCTCTCGCTGTAATCTGTCTCCTGATGCTGATTTAATTAATTTTAGAGATTATCAAGAGGACTAGATGAAGAAACGTACGGTCCATAGAACTCATTTTGCCAGAAGGTCTTCTTTCTGTTTCTGTTCACATCCTTTCTGCAGCCACAGACTTTTTCCAGCTTCGGTTTCTGTTGTCAGAAGCACCTGCGCAGCATATTTAGCCTCCATTATGAAAACCAGCACAAACCAGAAGTAAATGAGAATCAAGCTGTTGATTGAAGCCTTAGAGAGGGTTAGTAAATAGGAAGACGAGGTGACAGCGCATGCTTTGGCAGATAATTAACACAATGTGAACCTTCCACAAAGCCGCGACTGCTGCTGCTTTGATTTGTTTTCGTGGACGGCGCTGCGTGAGGACACTCAGCTCCCTCTGCCCGAGCAGGAGGAGGACCTCGAGCCTTCAAATACTGCTCCCCTTCCTCTCCGTCTGATGAGACGCAAATATTGAAATGAGGTTTGGGCACTCGAGGCTCAGGGAACAGCATGGGAACAGTGGGAGAGGTGCTCCATAATTAGAAATATCATTTCAGCTCCTGCTTGGCCTATTTTCATTCAGTATTACCACGTCTCTACAGGTAAATTGCTCCCTGTACTCCTGCGATGATGGTAACGAGTGGTGGTTAGGTCTGACACCACATCTCTTTGATTTAACCTAAATGAGAAATATGCCATCAACAGGGGGGACTAAATCATAGCGACTTTAAATATGATATGAGCCTAGCTGAACTAAGGGGGGTGAATCACAGTGTAGAAGTATGATATTAGGTTGGCTGATGGAAGCAGAAACACCATCACAGACGTGTGCGTGTGCGCCGTGTTATCACTCGCCACGCCAACGCTCATGGAAAAAAAATTATTATACTGATAATAATATATCAAAAACATACAAGCTTTGGTTTTGGTCCGGCTTCGGTGTCGCTGACGGCAGGCTGTCACTACATTTTACCGTCACTGCTCTTCAGCTAATTGTTCGCTTCATTCAGACATGAGGAAAATACATTCAGACCTCCTCCCACAAGAACACACCAGTCACACCAGTCACACCAGTCACACCAGTCACACCAGTGTTTATGTGACATCTTATGGATTCAGACATCAGACGACCTTCATTCACCAGAAATCATCAGAAGGCTTTTAGTTACACAGATCTGAGTAGCAGGCAGGTTATTATCGCGTCAGTTACAGTTTTGCCTTTAATTAGTTTGGTCTGAGCTGCAGGTGGATCAGTGGTTAGCACCGTGGCCTCACAGCTAGAAGGTCGCCGGTTCACGTCCCGGTGAGGACACCCGGGATCTTCCTGCGTGGAGTCTCCATGTTCTCCCCGTGCAGCGTGGGTTCTCTCCGGGTTCTCCGGCTTCCTCCCACAGTCCAGAAACATGCTGAGGTTAATTGGTGATTGTAAATTGTCCGTAGGTGTGAATGTGAGTGTGCTTGGTTGTCTGTCTCTAAGTGTAGCCCTGTGATAGACTGGTTACCTGTCCAGGTGAACCTGCCTTCACCCTGAGTCAGCTGGGATAGGCTCCGCCCCCCATGACCCTGGTGAGGATGAAGGTGTAGAGATGATGGATGGTTTGGGCTCCTCATGACTGATGTAGAGGAGCATCATTCTAGGGGGACGTTTTAAACCAGGACAGAATCAAACACAGCAGCTGTCCAGTGAAGGGTCCAGTTACCTACCTCGGTCACTGACCCGTCTCATGTAGCCAGACCTTCCTCCTCAGCGCTGTGTCGGTGCTGGAGAATGTTCTGGCTGCTCTCATCGGGCCTCTGCCACAGTGAGACAAGAACTCAGACCTGTCTGAGTTTCTTTAAACCACAGTCATCTTGGGTGGTGCTGGGCCACGGAAAGAACCCAGCAGGGCTGCCTCACGGCACCATCTACACTCTAGTTAGCTAGATGGTTAGTTAGTTAGTTAGTTAGTTAGTTAGCTAGTTAGTTAGTTAGTTAGTTAGTTGTTTCCTATTTGAAAACACAGTTAACAGAAGGGGGAGAGGAAACGGTGGCAGGCTGATGCTCTTCACTTACAGAACATACAAGACTTCCGTCACCATGCTGGTATCAGGCGGCGTCAGAGGAAACACGTCTGCTCCGATCATCTCACAGCAGATACATCCCTCCGTCGGAGGCAGGAATCTGTGTCCAACAGTTTCTGCAGCTTTCCAAACCAGACAATTCAGACAACTGGAACCTCCATGTATAACCGAACTGAACACAAGAATCAGAAGCACGAGAAAGAGTCAATTAAGAAAAACGGAAAGCAGAAGTATTCCTGGAGCTACCCTCTGTGATCTACACACTGTAAAACAGCAGAAGTGTTGAACACATGGTTGTGGAGAACAGACACAACCAGACGTAGCTGCTTGATAGAGATCAGCTTCATGCTGCTGGTCTTTGCCAACGATGGAGGCAGTCGCTGTCTTGAGTCATGATGTCACAGGATGTAAATGTGTGTCATGTCTGGAGTTCACCAGCAGCATCATCATCGTGTTCTTCAACAGTTCTCTGGTTGTGCAGCGATAATTTATCCCCCAGAGTCAGACGCTGGAGTCAGAGTTCTGCTGTGATGTTCTGCGTCTGAGGGACAACATTTGGAGCAACAACCAGAACTGTGAGATTACACTTGCTTCCTTTGGCCTTCCAGCCACCCTTGTTCTCCAGATGTGTCTCACTGTGACTCCTCCCTCTTCCCCAAAATGAAATTTAAGTTGAAGGATCCCCATTTTGACACAGTTTAAAAGAGAAGGTGCTCATTTCAGATGGTGCTTGTCCCACTGCTAACAGAGTGGTACCAACAGAGTGGTACCATGTGGTACCATGTGGTACCATGTGGTACCACGCACCAGCTCACACTCTACTGTCCACCTCTGTGCTGCCTGTTGGAATAGCTGGCAGGATGGAGAAGTGATGATCAACTCTCTGAGCAGGACGCTGATGATATATGAAGCTAGCAAGCAGTGCTAAGAGGAAGGCCTTCATCTGTGACCCCTGCCCAGGCTTTATGCCTGAAAACGGATCTCTAGGACATGAAGCACGGTTCTGGTAGAGCAGACCAGCAGGGACCGGCAGCCTCATGCTGCTCTGCATGGCCAACATGAGAGATAATATTCTGCAGCAGCAACATGAGCCGAGCTGCACCTCTGGACTGAGAGATGCCTCTAAAAGAAGCTGATTGGGTCGCTGATGTTCCTGCTAGCGCAGACTGAGAGGAGCTGATGTGTGTTTTGCTTGACGTTCTGCATCACTGACAGTTCCTAGTCTCCCAAACACAGAAAAGGCATATCCCTCACTTATTCATTTAACTATCTTGAGCCAAAATGTCAGCGTCATCCTGCGGAGGAGCCCAGCCCAGGCAGCTGAGCGCAGTGAGCCCGATGTTTCCACGATGTTAGCCTATGATTATTAGTCATTAGTAACTCAAGACGAAAACATTAGCTTGATTGTGCCTCCGAAGGCAGAGCATGCAAGCAGCAGACACGCATTATTAAAGCAGTCTGAATGATTGTTGTGCGCTACGTGCATCGGACCTCAGCGGTTGGTGCGTCTGTTTGAATCAGACAGAGATCACGTCAAGCTCCTCTGTCGGAGGATCATGTTTACTGAAGCACCAGCACACAGAGAAACGGGTCGGGACATTCGGAGGATCTGACGTCCAGCGCCGTCAACACTTCCTCAGAGTTTGAGGAAATGAGCAGCAGCTACAGAGAGGAGGTTCTGTGGACAGAAGCCTGAGGTGGACACGCTGAGCAGACACCAGGACTCACACCACTGGGCAGACTGGGTGGGGGAGCGATCTGATTGGTTAACGGCTCTGATCAGACACATACATATATCTGGAAGATAAGATAAAGTACATTTACCTTTTTATCTTATAAACTGTTCTGCTTGTGTGTGTGTGTGTGTGTGTGTGTGTGTGTTTGATTATTTATTTATTTATTTATTTATTTTACAAAATGACCTCCAGGAGTTGGTAGATGTGCTGGTACTTATGAAGCACTGTCATCGGGTCAGAACGAGGACGGCTTCGACCCGTCCAGCGACTGTAATCAGCGCCGTGGTTTGTTGGTGTGGAACCGGAGAAGCTGTGAAGCACACGGCGGGTCGACCAGCAGGTCCTCATCAGGCTCAGGACTGGTGCAGCTCTGGAGGCAGTTCTGGGGCTGATTTAGTTTCAAACAACTTCTTTACATTTCATGAGCCACAGAACCGAGCCTCAGTCGGTAGAACTTGTTTAAGAGCGGCACCAACATATGGGGCAGTCGGAACCAAAAATCTGAACTTTAGACTCATCAGACCAAAGTCCAGACTTCCGCTGGTCCAGTCCTTGAGTTTCTTGGTGTCTCTTCTTGTTGTTGTTCATCCTCACTCGTGGCTTCTTTGCAGCCCATGAAGGCCCGGTTCACTCAGGCTCCTCTGAGCAGCTGACGTCTGTCTGTGTGGGTTCTGATCGGAGGTGCTGCTAAAGTCTCTGTGTCTGAGGCTGAACTTATCCTCAGCAGGTAGCTCTTGGTCTTCCTTTCCTGGGCCGGTCCTTGTGAGATCCAGTTCCATCGTGAAACTAGAATTTGCTTTTACCCCTTTTCCACCAAACTGGTTCCAGGTCCGGTTCAGAGCCAGAGCCTGACTCAGCACCAGTTCTTTGTGTTTCCACCATCTAAGCTCCAGCTCCAGGTTCTCAGAACCGGTGCTTAGGAAGCACCAACTCTCCAACAAGCTCTGGAACTAGCACCTGGTTCTTCTTGGTGGAAAAGGACTATCAGGGTTTTTCCATCCAGTCATGTTCTGCCCAGAAACCCAAACACACTCTGGCCCTCTGGTACCATCTTTAAAACAAACTGGACAGTAGTGCTGTGGTGTGCAGGGACAGCCCGACTCTAACGGACCACTTCAACAGACTGAACAGGTGTCTGATCAAACTCCACCACTGAAGGAAGCACATCACGACCTGGACCTGGACGTTTCTCTTATGGTCACTGACACCCGGTTGGACCTGGTTGGACCCGGTTGGACCCGGTTGGACCTGGTTGGACCTGGTTGGACCTGGTTGGACCTGGTTGGACCGCCCTGGTCACTGAGTGCAGGCAGACATAAATACAATCATGTGATAAAGCTCCCAGTGACTCGCTAACCGGGCCTGACATGTTGCTTAAAGTATGAGTGTGTCATGAAATGAAGTGTGACGAGAAGAGGATGAAAGGAGGCGATGAGCAGCGTTGGGTCCAGTTCCACCTCAGATATGTAAACTGGAGCTAAACCCTGGATCTGGGCCGGGCTTGTGGCGACGGCTGAGGCTGATGAAGATAACATGGAGGTATCTGTGCAGATGGTTGGGCTGAGTGCTTCAGCGACATCAATACCAGCAGAGATAAGCCACAACATGTCGTGGTGTGGAGGAGCTGCAGCGGCGGCGTGTTGTGATTGATAATACGCTGCAGCTGTGACCATGAAATCAGGACTTAGTGTAATTAGCTACTTTGAAGCAGAGATTTAATACCAAAATCTTCGACAAAATACCAAGGGATCTGGTGCTACTTGATGATAATCTGATATCCAAAACTCTCGTCTCATGTATTTTCCTTCTTAACAACCGTGCCATTTGGGGAGAGAGATGGAACCTGGCTTCCATTTGGGCTGTTTGTTCGTAAGCCAGAGAGAAATGCTGTGGTGCAAGAGCCTCAATTCCTATTTGTAGGAGTGAGCACAATATGACACATGCACTTTGTGAAAGAAAATAAGGAGCCTAAGTATACTATTACAGTGTTATTAGGGAGGCTTTCCCCCTCTCTAAATACCTCCTCACTGGCCCCATACAGCTTTAGCATTGACTTGATTTGCAGTGGTGTGCTCGCGTGAGCGCTCTGACAGAAGGCATGCAGGTTCTAGCCGGGTTCTGAGCAGAACAGAGCTTCCAACGTTGTTCCAGCGTGTCAGTGTGACATTTCTACATCATCATGGGTTCATCAGTTATTCCTCAGCTCTGTGTAGATTCCAGCCCTCTGCATCAGTTTGTGTAGAGATTCACGTGTTCATGTGTTCACGTGTTCACGTGTTCATGTGTTCATGTGTTCACGTGTTCATCTGTTCACGTGTTCATCTGTTCATGTGTTCATATGTTCATGTGTTCACGTGTTCACATGTTCATGTGTTCATGTGTTCACGTGTTCATGTGTTCATGTGTTCATGTGTTCACGGTCTGCTGTTGTTCTTGGCTGACTGACAGGCTGCTCCGTGTCTAAAACAGTCAGTTTAAAGCTTAGTTCTATAAAACTCTCTCCAGCGTTCCTCATTCACACGATGAGCTGCTAAGTGCTGGTCGACCATCAGGAGCAACTGGAGGCGCTGTGGTCACACTGGGAGGCCAGGACCCACTCACACTGGGATTAGTGGACGACCTGCTCTGGGTTGTGGTTTTCTGTCTGTGCTGTCATCAGTGTCGTCTCCAGTCCCTTGGTCTGGGACAGGAAGTGCTGGTCTCAGTGGCCAAAACAAACAAACAAACAAACAAACAATGTAAGTTTTCAGCTTTTGTGACTAAAACTTGCTTTATTGGAGGTTGTATGTGGAGCAGACAGTTCCATGGAGGTGTAACCTGAGAGACGAGCGGCGCTGCCGGTTCCCTCTCTGCACTCGGTTCCTTTAGAAGCCATCAGGCCGAGATCAGGCCGAGTTGTTTCAGACAAAATAATCCCTTGAAGCCCACAACTGCTTGTTTGTTAATTATGCCTAAACTGCATCAGAGCTAATTTGGCTGACGGCGACTGTCTTCCAGCGGTGTAAGCCGAGACCCGCCGGTTGATGATGAGGCATAAACGGACCAAATCAAGGCTGCACTTCTGCTTGAATTGGCTCAGGCATCTCAGCTTTCGCCCTCAGCTGTTTAATGCCTTCCCGGAGCAGCTAGGTCAAAGCTGCAGCGCTGGGAGGCCCTTAATGAAGTGCTTTCAGATGGAAAGGCTTTTCAGGCCTCGCAATGCTCTTATCAACCCCCCTTCATATCCAGAGAAAGAGAATTAGCTAAGCCTTGTCCAGACCCCCGCCCTCACCACCCCATCTCTAAACACCAAGCTCCCCCCTCCGTCTCCCCCTCCAGCGCTGTCCATGTTTAATGAAGCTGTGATATATTTATGGCTAGCCAAATCCCGCTCTAATCCCACCCTTGATAATAACGGCTCTGTAACTGTTTTCCTTAAACATGCTTCATGAGCGCTGGCTGGAGACCCACAGGCCCCGGCTCTGTGGATATTACTCAGTAACCTAATTTGCACTTGTTGTATGTAATGCACACCAGCGTGCGGAGGGAGGGGAGGTAGCTGCACAGGTCAGTGACAGGCTGCTGCATTGTGTGGGAAGGGGGGCGGCTCTGAAAAAATGGAAAGGGGGTCCTTTTTGCGTCACGAAGCGGGCACCTCGAGGGGTTCAGGGGGCAAAGGCAACAGCAGGGCTACCTCAGCGAGTAACGAGGTGTTGCTGGACCTGTTTTTTAGAGTTGGATTACATCAGAGCTCATGAGAGCCATTGTAAACACGAATAAAACTCGCTGGTCTCCACAACGATATTTGAGAGAAAACAATAATACGCCTGTACAGGGATGACGTAAAGGCATTAATTCTGTGTTTCGAAAAACATTCTGAGATTTCTGTTGGCAGCCGTGGAGGTGATTTAACGTTTCGCTCGGGCTGCACGCAGACATGTCGCGGACGTTAGCGCGTCCCGACCAGCAGCTGATAGGACGCAGAGCAGACTGGACCGGGCTTCTGGGCTAGAAGGCTGAGTGAAGCTTAAGGCCCGGTTCAGTGACACAAAATGAAAGTGAAGGCAGAACAGAGCGAGTGAAAATAAACCTCCGCCTGAACCTGTAATTAAGCACGCCGTGTTAGCTGGTGTCACATCGTCTTCATATCACGCCGCCGAGCATCGCTCAGACCCGCGGCGAGGAGAGACGGACGCTCAGGAACCAGAACCACGGCTTCATGAAGGTAGAACTTAAGAC
>NW_007578847.1:253630-254828 GCF_000690725.1 Stegastes partitus
TCAGCTGATCTTATATCTGATTTGGTGTGAGCTTGGTTCTGATTCTGAACCCAGTCTGGCGGCCCAAACTGGGACGACTCTGTGGTTCTGTGGAGGTGAAGCCTTCACACCTGAGCTGTCGGTGGAGTGCGAGCGGCCCGGTTCCCCACCCGTCAGCCTGCTGCTCCAGACCCTTGAGAAATCCCAGAGTCGCTCTCTGTGGACCGTTGGTGCCATTTCAGGCGTGCTGTTTATTTTCATCGTCTCACACAAGAATTTTAATTTATTTCATCGTCCTTTCATTTTTCTCGGTGACGCTGACCGTTGTTTAAGGACACCTCGGCTCCCGGGGCAATTACCGTGTCAGGAAGAGTGAGCTTAAACATCTGCAGCCGCTGAGGGAGACGGAGCTGCATCGGGTCCATCTGGGTCGCTGTTCAGAGCTCTGTGCAGACGGCTCATCTCTGATCCGTTCACTGATTCAACCTGGAGAAGCACACAGCAGGAGGAAAAAGTGTCGGTGTTGTCGACAATAAAACACACTTTAAACAAAGCGCTTGGCGTCTCTGTGCTGAAGCCTCCAGTGAGTTCACTCCCAGGCCTTCATCCTCCAGCCCTGCCAGAGCCGGAGTGTGGATTAAGATCCTGAGCTGAGAAATACCTCCCTATTACCCTTTTACACTGTGACAATTTCTGGGGCGATTCCTTTGGAGTATTTCTTTGTTTAAGCTCTGCGGCGTTCCTATAAGAGCGAGTCAGCTGAACACACATGGGCAGTGTCAGCCATAATTAGCTTTGACAGGAGCATTTAGTGGTTGTAATTCAAATCTAATTCAGAACATCTTAACCCTGAAGTCTGTCAAGACGCTTGAAATGCGCTGGAACACTCATGGTCCCAATCAGGTCTGCGTTTGTGTGGCAGCACGCTGATGTGTCAACAAGGCCAGTTAGAAAAACAGGCACAGAAAATTCATTTACAGTACAGAACCGGGCCGGCTGGGCTCGGCAGAATGTGTGCGGTTTAAATCCCCACAGAAGAAAAGAAACATAAATAGTGATAAATGTGCTCAGACTGCAGCTCTGCCAGTGATTACCTTAAACGCAGGAACCTCTCAGCTCCATGCTTTGTGCCACCTTTTGAACTCGTCCACAATACAACAAAACATCAGCTCTGCTCAGGAAAGAAAACACACAGAGGGCTGGAGGGTGGAGGAGGAGG
>NW_007578847.1:255663-270107 GCF_000690725.1 Stegastes partitus
GGGTGGAGGAGCAGGGGGTGGGAGCACTGCTGACCTTCAGCTCCTGGACCTTGGAGCTCTGGGGTCTGGACCTGGTCCTGCTGTCCAGGAGATCTGGACTCTGGTGCTGTTGTATTTATAATCCTGATCCAGATGTGTTCCACTCGTGGTTACTTTAACATGTTCTGGTTCTGTGGAGGTCCAACAACTCGACTGGTTCGTTTTACCTCCAGCAGGTTGATGAGCCGTCGGCCCGACTGACCCGCTGTACAGGTTCTGCTCAGACGTGGACGTTCTGCACATATTGATCTGATTTTATTGTTTCTATTTTGTTTGTATTCTTTTCTTTATGCTTCACCTCCTCCTTCACTCCCAGAACCACACCAACAGCCCAAACCACATTCCCTGTATGTTGTGTACGTACTGGGCCGTTAAAGCTGGTTCTGGTTCTGGTTCTGGTTCTGATTGGTTGAGGCTGAGTTAAGTCCATCACACTGGGGTGGAGACAGGCGACGGTTCCAAACCCTGTACATCAGCGTAGAACTGACGGAAACTTATTCTGACAAATCAAATGTTAGAAGAACCCGACAGCGGTACCGGTCCACTGGATTCCTCCCACCTGTTGGTTTAGGCGCTGTGCAGCTTCACAGATACAACCGTGATGAACATCTACTAGAACTAACGTCTTTATCTGGGTGACAAGAAGCTTCAGCAGCCAGACGGAGACACACTGAGAGCTTTTTTATTCTGGAGCAGCAGCTTTAAAGCCACTGCAGCCAAATAAATCCCAGTAAGCGTGTTCCTACTGGGAGAGGAAACGTGCACAAATGGATTTTTAAAGAAAGAAAGAAAGAAAGAAAGAAAGAAAGAAAGAAAGAGAGAAGAGGAGACCAGGGAGGATGAGATGAGCAGAAACAACCGTTCAGTCGTCAGTATCTTTGACCCGTTTGGTCTTTGGACCAACTGGAGTTTAAAAAAATCTGTTTTCGTACCAGGAAGAGAAAAATAAATCCTTTCATGAGATCAGTCTCCTTCCTGTCCGACGGGCTTCAGGAGGAAGCCGCCGGCTCGTTGTTTTAGAGACAACTCTGAAAATGTTGATCAGACGGCTGCATCCCCCAGAAGCACCGGGTCAGATGTGCTTTAAAGCTTTATGAACTCTGTCCAGAAGAACCGGGTCACAGGACCAACGTCAGCTTCAGGTTTTAAAGCCCAAACCAGTCTCGTTGTTGTTTTTTTTTACTTCATGCTGTCGTCACTTCCAAACAGCGTTTTAAGGGTTAAAACAGAAAAGTGCATTTTGTAGACGTTAAGAAAACGTATTTTTGTTGTTTTCCTGAGATGACGTCAGGCAGAGTGAAGCTGAGTGGACGTGACTCAGGTGAAGGTCTGTGCAGGACTCTGCTTTATCAAATGAACTCTGCTTTTATTTTTAGGTCAATCTCTGACGTGACTGCTTTCATTCTGACTCACTGGTTCTGATGTTGAGCTGCAGAAGCCTCCTGGTGAGCAGGCTTCAACATGTCCTCACTGTGAGTCTACGTGGAGATCTTTGTGCTCCCTGGTCCTTCAGTGCTGCCTGTTTCCTTCTCAGGACCACAGCGTACTTCAGCAGGTTTCATAGGTTCATTCTTTCAGTATTTAGGATTGCTGGGTGTCATTAGACCAAATCCTCGCCGTGGGTCTTCCTACCAATCCTCCAGCTCTCCACATCATCACAGACGTGTTTCCAGAGCACAACACTTTCTCTTCTGTCCTTTTTAATTACACACCGGCTGAGCGTTGCGTCATGCCGGCTGCCAATCCCCTTCTTCATCCAGCGAGGACAAATCCGTTGCCAGACGAACACTTGTAATTTTCTTTACAGTGAAAACAGTAAGCAGAGACTCAAAGAGGCAGGACAGGCCAGCTGTTGGACAGCATGCATTTAAACTGGCATATTTGCATTCCTCCCATAATATAACACTTCTGCTAAGTGACACATGATTGATGACGGCGAGCGAGGTGGCTTTTCTAACCCCTGTAAGTGCTCTAAAAACAAATTAAGGCTTTCATCAGTGTAACACGTCTACGGCGAGATGTGATAATAGCTGCTCGTCCTATCAAACTATTTGTGTATCTAAATAATTTTGAAAAATTAAACTATTAATCATCCCCTGAGCGGCTGACAGAGATCGGGCGGAGGTTCGCTGGAACGTGCCGCCGCCGTTCACGGCACTCGGAGGTGTTTATGGCTTTGCTCTCCAAATGGCTCTAATTGCCTAATTGTTGGTCTTTTGGTGACGGCGGCATTTATCCAAAGTAAAACCAAATGTTCTCTCTGGGCTTTTCATCGCTGATTTGAAATGTGAGCATCGTGCTGTTTGGATCTTTGTTTCAGCGCACAAAGGATCTCATTCCAGCTCAGCATGGTCCAAACCCGGCAGAAATCTGGGCTGTAGCAGCTCCTCTCCCAGGACTGACTTCCTGAACATGCCTCGTCCCAGCAGCAGTCTGTGAAGTAACAGCTCCGCTCGGCTCTGACTGCAGAAACAAGCAGGAGCGAATGTTCACACATGGAGGGAAGTGGAAGTGTCGCTCTTCATGCTTTAGCAGCTCTCTGAGGCGTCCACGGCCCGGCGAGCCGCCGGCCGCCAGGCCTCTGCTCTCTGGTACTGAGCAGGTCCAAGCCAAACACAAAGGGATCCAGTGTTTTTTATATGAGTAATGCATTAACCTGCTCAGGAAAAGTTCATGTTAAACGTATGGACTTGGACAGCACAAGATTTATGGCGATGGCTGCAGAAATTATGCTTTTCTTCCCCCCAAAGGCACTTTAATTATGTAATTATTGCCAGCTGCTGTTCATTTGCGGTCGCCGTTAATTAGGGCCCGTGGTCCGCAGTTCAAGTGCCGGGTTTCCCTCTCTCCCTCGCTCTCTGATAAGACCAGTTGTCCCGAGGCAGCGGCGGCCTGAGATGATTAGCCAAATCCTCAGCAAAACTCATTTGTTATTCAAGCTCTGCCCCGCTGCCTCCTGCCGGGCCGCAGAAAGAACCCCGGAGCCCAATTTCCTCTGCATCCTTCACTCCTTATCCGTCCACCTCATCAGCAACAATTGTCCTCAAATAAGGAGCAGCGATATCTGTGTTTGCTTTGCTCATTAGGCCCCAAGTGCAGCAGAGACATGTGGGTGGTGGCGGCCGAGGGGCTCTGGCACCTGATAATCTCTATTAATCTCTTCCATCACATTCTGCAGCAGATTCCTTCAAGCAAGCAGCAGGAGAGAGGTGTGGGGGTGTGGGGGTGTGGGGGGGCGGTGGAGGACCAGGCAGAGGTCTGGAAAGCCGATATCTGCCCCCCCCCTCCCCCCCTCCCCCCCCATGCTAATCGCTGGATTGATATTCAAGTCAAACTCAGCTGAAGCAGACAAATGAAGTGAAGCCTCGAAGTCCGCTGGTCGTCCTGCTCCAGCGTCACCAATAAACAAGTCAGAAAATCATGAGATTAATCTCATGTGTGTGTGTGTGTGTGTGTGTGTGTGTGTGTGTGTGTGTGTGTGTGTGTGAGAGTGTTGATGTCGCTACACTATTCATTAGCATCAGTAAATAATAAAGCACTAAAGAAGACTTTAATCATAATAAAAAAAGAGCAGGAAATAAATAAAGACCTGGTGATGTGTTCGGGGGCGTCTGGAGGTTTCAGGACCTTTGTTCTCACGTCTCTGAACATCCCAGTTACAGGCAGAGAGATCAGAACTAAAACCCACCGACACAACAGTCGCACACATCATGAAGAAGAAAAGCAGTAAACCAGGAAACAAACAGATGGGCAGCACGCTGTGATAACACTCATGTATATTACACACGTCTGTTAGACTCTTCATTTTGTGGTCTTATTATTATTTCCATTCAGATATGACCACAGCACACTAGAGTCACCACCAGAACCTCCTCCTCTCTCTGTGGAGGTGGATCCGTATGAAAGGCCTCAGTTAGAAAGAAACTTGCAGAAAAAACATATTTAAAACTCCAAACACTGGAAGTTTTAGTGCAGCACAGACACAGTGACGTCCTGCAGCGTGAAGCACAGCGGAGTGGCTTTAAATGAGGATCTGTGTTTTCTTTCCTAAAAACCAGCCGCTTACAGTCTGAACGCTGACACACCGAAACGTCGCTGCAACACAAGTCAGCGAGTCGACGAGGACGGAGGAAAACAAAACCCGAGGCGTGATTTCTCCTCCACAGACCTCTTTAACTCCCAGAGTGTCTGTAAACGGTGCCAACTGAAAACAAAATGACTTCCACCCAGGCTAAGTGCTGCCATTTCTGCCTCGGCCCGGTCGGCCGGCCGGCCCGACGCTGAGCGAACAGGAGCCACCCACCAGCCCTCAGTGAATATGAATGCTTTCTGTCCTCAATGAGCCGCCGCCGCCGCCGCATCCATTTGGCACTCAAAAGGAAAATCCAAGAATGAACAAAATACACATGTGGGGGCATGGGCGTTACGCCGGCGTCCCGGCGCTGAGCGTGTGTGTGTGTGTGTGTGTGTGTGGTGTGATTGTGTGGGGGCAGCTGACAGGTCTGACAGGAGCTTGATATTTTACTCATGGAAATGATGCCCTCACCCAGCCATCAGTGTCACACAGGCCCAGAGGGTGTCCATCACACGCTCCGGAGGAATAAAAAAAACACACCCAAAAGGGGGAGAAAAGAGCTCGCCGTAAAAAGGATGTTTTTCATGTTTGGAGTGGCCAGCTGATTGGCCTGTCAGCGGGGGAAGTGGCGAGGAGTGACACACATGTGATTACCTATGCATTAGGGCCGATGATAAGGGTCTTACAGCCCAGGAGAGCCTCAAAGGAGCTGCCACACATTAGGGCATCGAATGCATTACAGTATAGGACTGTTTATCTGAAGCTTACGTATTCCAGCGTTCATAATGCTGGAGGAGACGTCTGGATCACGCTCCACAGACACAGAGCAGGGTTCTGCTGAGCCGGCGGCCCGGACTCACGGCCCGGCAGAGCAGCTCAGACAGAACCAGGCTGCTCAGATAGAACCAGGCTGCTCAGATAGAACCAGGCTGCTCAGATAGAACCAGGCTGCTCAGACAGAACCAGGCTGCTCAGACAGAACCAGGCTGCTCAGATAGAACCAGGCTGCTCAGATAGAACCAGGCTGCTCAGATAGAACCAGGCTGCTCAGACAGAACCAGGCTGCTCAGACAGAACCAGGCTGCTCATCCTTCAGTTCAAACACAGTAAAACAAAACCAACAACAAACAACGAGTGATATTTAATCATCAGACTTCCTGAGTGACAGACAGAACACAGACACAGCTGCTCACGTGCTTCTGGTTAGAATTTAATTTTAGTTTAAACTTTAATCCATCTGAACATTTCTCACAAGACTGAACAACATGAGAGGTTTTGTTCTTCAGTTGTTTTCAGCTTGTTTTATTTTTATGATCCTCAGCTTCACCAGAACGGCCTCCACAGCGTTAGTGTATCTGTATATAACAGCAGCTTTATTCTATTTATATGTACATAGTTTATTATATTAACAGCATTACATTATACATATTGTATTTATACAGTGTGTTATATTACCAGCAGCTTTATGAACATGTCTGCCCCACAGCCTGCAACATCCACAGACGCTCAGTGAGCGTTGGGAGCAGAACAGGAAACAGTTCCTCATGAGACTGAACCTGAATTTAAAAGCAGATTAATTTAAAGGCAAACTGGAATTCTGTCCAATAGCAGCTCTCCGTGTGTCACATGGGTCAGAGTCACACAGGAACCAGAAACTTCCCTCATCAGGTCCACACGCGAAACCGTCTTTAACATCACAGTCAACTGAATGGGTTCAAGGTGGTTCAGTCCACAGTCAGAGGTCCACTCCGGGTCAGGGTCCTGGTTCTGGCTTCAGGCTGAAGGGTGGCCCTGAAGCGTTCGGTCAAAGCAGTCGTGCCAAACTTGAATTTGTTTTAGTCACAATAGATTCCACAGCAGAAGCTCATCAGAGCTGTGAAATAAAGACAGCTCAAACTTTATGGACTCACAATGTTCAAGTGTAAATACATCATATATATTATATATATAGATATAGATATATAGATATATAATATATATATTATCTGTAATATATGTTATATATATTACATATAATATATATATTTATATTATATATATAATATGTAATATATATGTATTATATATATTATACATAATATACATAATACACATATTATATATATATATATTATGTATATTATATATAATATAAATATATATATAATATATAATATGTATATTATATATATTACCCTCTACACCCTCTGCACCCGCTACACCCTCTGCACCGCCCCTGGGGAGCAGATAATGAGGTAACAGTTGAATCTTTTGTCCACAGCAAACAATCAGAACCGGCTCGTGTGTTGTTTTTGGCACCATTCGGGGCTAAACTGATGCTAAATGTGAAAATAAGAGCTGTCAGAGCAGAAAAATCTGCCATTAAACAAGTTATTTTAATAAAATCCCTGGAGCACTTTAATTTTTCTGCTCACAGATCCCAGACATTCTTACGGCCATGTTGTGCTGCTGAAGAGAAAACGAATGCATGAACCTCACAACGGAAAAAAGCTGCAAGTGTTGCATGAAGTAAACTCCGGTTTGCTTTCCAGCAGATATACGATAGCTTTCGCTGGGATTTTCTATCCACTTAGCCGAAGCTTTTCAACAAGCACGGTTATCGGTAATAGTCCACATATCAAACTCATACGCAGCTGGACTGTGGACGTTACAGGAGAGGGTCATTTAAAGGGAGCATTCATCAAACCAGGGCTGACTCGCTCCTGATGGCCATTTCCAAATACCTCATTAAGATTCCTCCGTCTTTAGGACGTTCTGACGTGTTCACATGTGTTTTATGAATTAGCTTCAGTGTGATTTGTAAAGTTCACTTTCCCTCCAACCTGCAGATTCTAGAAGTAATTGTGTTGAAATAAGCGAACAGCAGCGAGTGTTAATGTGCTCTGAAGCAGCAAACGCTCCGAGGCTCAGCGCAGCAGCTCAGGACGCCGGCCCGGCCCGGCCTGGTCCACAGTACGTTCTGACACTTACATAACGGAGTGAGGAGCAAAGGAGCCGGTGGACGGGCAAAGACGTTACCCTGCACTGAACCTCCATTAGTCGGGTCATCTCCAGGATCCACTCACATAAAACAACACTCGGGTCTGGGTCGCTCTCGGTACCTACAGACCTCACTGCTCACCGCATGCTGAGAGCCGGGCCGGTTCTGCTCTCACTCAGAGCGACGGACTGTTGTTGGGAATTAATGTTTAAAAAAGAAAGAGGCTGGAAAAAAGTGAATGCAGAGGAAGAGGAGGGGGAGCGTCCCGGTTTTACAAAGTCCAGGCCCAGAGCTGCGCCGAGAGAAATGAGAGGAATACCCCTGATGTTTGCTTTTATGAGTCGCGGTCTTGTAATAATATATAATGCCTGCCTGGGTCATGTGCAGTGAAGTGACGGCCGTGACCCGGGCCAATCACAGACAGGCCTCAGCGAAGCCTCCTTCAGTCCCCTGGTGTCTGAAGCCTCCTGACGCTGCAGATTACTCTGCTGTCAGGGCACGGCCCTGCACGGAGGCTAGCAGCCGATGCTAACGCTTGGCTCTCAGGAGCTGCAGAACATTAAAAGTCCAACAGGGAGGAGCAGCGTGGTCCAGATCTACAGCTTCAGGGAGATGGAGGCAGCTGAGGTCTGCTGGAACCCTGACAGACGTGTCGGCTTGTCTCACTCCACAGCGTGTTTCTTGTTTGCGTTGCGATTTGTTAATTCAGCTAACTCTGGTACAGATGATGGCGGCTGTTTGGACCGGACCAGCCAGTAGATGGCGGCTGTTTGGACCGGAACACTCAGAGAGCTGCTGGTCCGATTATTTTTCTTTCTTGCCGTTACATCGACTTATTTTCTTGCGGGAGCTCGTTGAGCCTGTGATAAAAGCTGAAAGGGGTTCTGAACCCCGTGCAGCTGGATGTGTGTGTGGCCAGACGGTACCGTTCACGCCGACCCGTCCAGCAGCCACCCAGCCTGTTTGACAGAAGACACGGCCGACTCGATCTGACAGTAAACGTATGATCCCTGTTTTCAATCCTAATCCTACAGATTTATTGGTGCCTTCCCGTGTGTTCGTCCCGGTTCTGCTCTCAGGAACCTATAAAGCTTTTACAAGGTTCAGCAGCTGGTTATTGGCTCCAGCTGCCCCACTCCATAGACGTTTATGGGATAGTAGGATCTTCATCCCTAAACCGCTGTTACAGCAGGAATGGTGCCGGTCCATCGGTAGTCATACCTGTTTTAATCCTTTGTTCTGAGGGGTTCTGTTGGTTCCAGCAGTGAGACAGAAGCTGATGTGAAACCAGTCGTGTGTTGATACCAACAGACAGCAGAGGTGTGTGTTTGTGGTCATCCTGCAGAACCGTTACTATCAGGAGTCCATGTGGTTAGCGTTAGCATTAGCCACTCAGACGCCTGGTGGAGATCAGAGGAACCTCCAGCTCTGGGCAGAACATCAGATGGTAGCTGCTGGAGGTTTGTGATCAGACATGAACTCGTCTCCAGCTGTTGGTGTGACCCTGGAACGAGTAATAGGAGAATAATAACAATAAAGTAAAACAACTATAGAAAGAAAAATAAAAAACAGAACAACAAATATACACATGGAGCAGAACACAGTACCGGTCCAGTGCGTCTGATCACCACCAACCTGTGAAACCAGCTGAGCTGGATCTGAATTTATCTGCAAACTGTTTTCATTCATTACAAAACAGCTAATGTCACTTTTCTGTGGGTGCCACGGCCTCATGTACTTATTTATATATATATATATATATTTATATGTACATTTATATATACATATATACATATATATACACACACATATGTATGTAGGAACACAGAACACACTGAGGGATGAGAACTGAGGGCGGCGCTGACAGGACGGTTTACCTGAGCGGTACCAGGTCACCTCACTGAGACGATTCAGTGGAGTACTGAGAGCCGTGGACCAGCACTCTGGACATACAGTCATCAGAACCGTCAGGTAGCGGTACGGTTGGCTGCACACGTGATCTGGACTCTGGTTCCAGTGATACCGAGTGTTTACATGAGGTTTCACATCTAACCGGGTTTGTGCAGGAAGCAGAGAACACAACAAAACAAAGGCTTTGGCCGTAAACAGTGAGCGGAGGTCCGTTTGATGAGCAGCCACGGGAACCAGAACACAGCTTCACAGCCATGTGTTTGGGTTCATCCCGGGCCTGGGCCCTCATGGTTGTGTATTTGTGTGTTTATTTGTCTGTAATCTGCTGGTGGATTACATCACACCCCTGTGGTTTCCTAATTGCCCCAGTGACAGACAGGGCAGGGGTAATAACCTGTGAGAGCTCGGTTCTGCTTTCTGGCTCCGGTGGCCCTCCGTAAACCAGTTTGACTTTGGGTGTCTGTCAGAGCGGCCCAGTATTTACACAGAACTCAAACAAGCGGGGGTCTGCTCCATGTGTGAGGTATTCTGGCTCCCGCTGACACACCAAGGCTGCCTGTCCTGTGTGCTGACCCGTTCTGAGCACAGACCCGCTAACACCGCGCTGAGGAGACACTAGAACAGAACTCTGGTGCTGTTTAGTTGAGCTGTTGCGTTCAGAGAGGAATGCAGAACTCCTTGGGGCTGTTGCCCCCCCCCCACGCCTCATCGATGCTAATGCCCCGACCCCGGTGCCCCAGAACCCTTCAGCTGAAGTGGCTCCGCTCTGAGCCGATCCATCGCTCTCATCCCGTCCTCCTGATTTGAAGGTAAATCATGGCTGTCAGTGTAGTAGCAGCCCTGATTAAAGTTCAGGGGTTTAATAGATCATTTTAAATAACCCCCAAATTACTCCCCTCTCCCCAGCCGATCCACCTGGACCCCTGCCCTGGTTGCATGGCAGTTTTCAGCTGTCGCGGGGCGAGCCAAGTCCAGCCTCGTGGTTCCTGCCTATTCCCCCAGGATGGTGCGCTGCAGGCCCAGACCAACATTCTCAGCTGTGTTCAATCTGCTCTGAGACAAGCTGGCTATGAGAAAATGCAAAAGGAAAAGGCACTTGTGCTCATACAGGAGGAGAGAGGTGGAAAGTCCTGGACAGTCAGCGGGCTTTGTTCACTCGGTTCAGCTGGAACGTGTCCAGAAACACCCTGACAGGCCCGCCCCCCCCCCGGCTCCCTGGGCGACCCGAGTCCGATCCAATTAATTGTGTTTAACCATCCTAATCACACTTTAGCACATTAATCCTATTTTCAATCCAAAACACATCTGAGACAACCGGCATGTGGCCCACACTTTCTTTTTTTTGTTGTTTTTTTTTTTGCCACCGCAAATCAGATGAAACCCAGAGCTGGCTGCAGGCCCGGCTCTGCAGGCCCGGCTCCGGCCTGCACTCTCACTGAACTTGGACTCTCCATCTCTTTTCTTCCCTCTGCGGCTCATAGGTAGAATTTATAGCATGATGCTGATTCCTTCACTCAAAATATGTCCCTGCAGAGTTCAACAATTACGGCGGTGAGGTAATAAGTCCGGCCCGGTATGAGGAAGTGCAGCGCTTTCCCTCCGTTCCTCCTGATTATGTTGTATGACTGGTTCTGTGTGGATACCATTACAGTATCTTATCAGTTTGACATCCTAAGTCACCGAGACAGCCAGATGATTTGAGCGCTATCCATCTGCTATCGGAGCGGCCCGGAGGCAGGTCATGATACCGAACCGCCGCTCATTTAATGCACTTGGAACACAACTGAGCTGTGTGATTTGAGCGTGCATGGACCAGAACAGCACGTTGTTGTTCACTGAGAGTATCTCCGTGGCCCGTCCAGAGGGGGGAGGCGGGGGAGGCGGGGGAGGGTTTGGAGACTGTGTTGGCTGCATTAAAGGTGTTTAGCGCCCCCAAAGGTTCCTCCTGGAAAGTACAAGAAAAATCACAGATACAGGCTCTCCTGAAGCTCTTAAAGCCGGCAGCCAGGGTCCCGTAAAAGGTGCTGGTGCATTGATAATTGAGGCCTGCAAAGCAAACAGTGTCAGAGCTGTTTAATGGGCAGCAGCTCTGAAAGACACTTTAGGCTAATTTAGTTTTAGAGTGAATGTAAAACTGGCAGAGAATGATCTTCAGAGTTATGGAAATAAACAAAGAGCTACTCATAGGAAAACAAACGGCCTGGACGCCGAGCGGGCGCAGTGACATCACTGCGGCCCGGCTCAGCATGTGGGCAGCATGATGTAATGAGAGCAGCTCGCCGTGGCCTCCATCCCCCTGCAGTGCTCAGGGAGACTCGCTTTAATTAATCACACATTGATTAGAGCGGCGGGCCGAGCCCAGAACCGGACTATTAGACAAAGGAAACAACTGTTGTGATGGCATGACAAGTGCTGCTCCTAATGCTCAGGCTGCTTAGCATAATGGTAAGAAAACAGACATTAATCCACAAAGGGAGAGGGAGGCAGCGCTCGGCCTAATCTGTTGGTGGCAAACACACAGCAGTGGAACAGCGCCGGTCCTCCGGCTGTCTGGACTCACAGCGAGCAGTGGAGACCAGCAGCTGGTCACAGTCACGCCGTCATGCTGGTGAAGCTACGCTGGTGCTGGTGGTGTTCAGCACGCCGAGCATTCCTACAGGGTCCAACCACAGCCAGCACGCTGCTACCGAATACATAGAATAATTAAACAGCATGATAAACATGTGCTCATTAGAATAGAATCAAATTAAATAAAATAAATAACAATAGAATAGAATTAAATAGAACAGAATAAATAATAATAAAGTAGAATAAACTAGAATAAAATAGAATAAATCAGAATAAAGAGAAGACTTTTTTACTGATGCCCCATTGGGGGAAATTTGCACAGCAGCATCCAAAACATACAGAAAAGAAGTAAGAAGGAGAAGAAGGAAATAAGAATTAATAAAATAAAACAAGTACACACACAAGATGACAAAAATAAAACTAAACTAAAATAATTTTTTTAAAATGCATTATAGAAAGGTGCACATTAGAATAGAATAGAACAGAATAGAATAGAATAGAACAGAATAGAATAGAACAGAACAGACACTTTATTGTCAAATAAACACATCTTGGCTGAGGTTTCGATGCAGAATCAGACTGGAAATAGCAAAACAAAATAAAACAATTACAATATGTACATGTAATAAAATGAAAATAAAACACACACACACACACACATATATATATATACATATATACATGTGTGTGTGTGTGTGTGTTTACACACACACACTGTGACAAAAACAAACCCACCAACAATAAAGCTGTTCTGATCCGACACCACTCTGGCTGAGCTCGCTGACTGAGATGTTTGGATTGTAGGTTAATATAAAATAGAATAAATCAGCAGCACAGGGTCATGTGATTTCCACCTGCTTTATTTTGTCAGGTGAAGGTAAACATGAGGCTCTTATTGGTTTTCAGACGTCACACGACTTCCTGAGTCAGAGCATCCACAGAGCTCCTCAGTGTAGCGCTGTCAGAGCTGGAAGCTCCCTCACATGACCCAGTCTCTATATGTGTTTATATGTATTTATATGTGTTTATATGTATTTATATGTATCTATATGTGTTTATATTCTATATGAGCTCTCTTTTAACTCACTTTGCTTTTATCGGAGAAGTTTGATGTTTTATAGCTTCCTGCTTTTATCAGTTATTATCAGTTTGCTGATTGTAATTTAATTTAATTTTTAATGCATTTTTATTGAAAAGCACTTTGCAACGTGTTTGGAAATTATTATTATTGTTATTGAATGATAACAACAACAACAACAACAACAACAACAACAATAATAATAATAATAATAATAATAATAATAATAATAATAATAATGTAATCTTCCAGACATTCAGACCCGTCTACAGACTTTTTGGGACGGTGGAGGAACAACTAAAAGACTTTCCGTGGGAACCTCGGCTGCTCATCTCACTGGCAGTCTTCATGAGGAGGTGATGAGCGGCTGCCACGCCCAGCGGCCGGTACAGGCAGCTCGTTAGCTCGTTAGCTCGTTAGTGGGCTGAGCCTGATTCTGAGCTATACATCAGAAGCGCTGACACCTTCCTGACATGAGGTGTGCATCGCTACAGGTGTGTGTCTGAACCACGAGGACGAAGGTCCAACAGTCTGGACGTCAGAACCACTCATCATGTGTTCAGTCACAGCAGCGCTCAGAGACGGAACATCACCGTCATCTGGATCTGAACAAATAACACGTTCAGCCTGGTGTAAACATGCTCATCTCAGCTGCCTCAGTAGAACCGACTGATCGGGTTCAGCACCGAGCCCAGTAACACCACTGTTTAACGTGTGCAGGACTGGGTTTCCATTTCCTTCAACATATTTATGCCAAACAGAACTCTGATTAATCTCAATGTTCCCCTGCTTCTTTCCAGGCTGCAAATGAGAATTAATTATTTTTCCGAGTGTGGGGAAGGTGAAGCTGCCAAATCGGCCCGTTAAATGATTCAGCACACAAATACAGTGGCAAGAACCATCAGTCAGCGCCGGCGCTGCTGGATCTTGCAGCGCTCACAGCAGAGACCATCTCAGCCTATCTGCTGCTGTGGGAACATCCTCAGACGTACGACCCGGTCCAGCCGTGACCTGTTCTCCGGCTGAACTGGACCCGTTATATAGGGCCCGTCGGAGCGCTGCTCACACAAACAGCAACTCTGTGGTGCTGGAACCGGGTCTCCTGGACCAGACTTGCTCTTAAATATATTCTGAGCTGCACTCTTCACTGAGAGATGTCCGAACAGAAGCAGATCCAGTTACCGGTCCCGGATCAGGAGTGTTCAGATCAAGTCGTCACTGCTCCTGGTTTCATTTCATTTCAGAGATCAAAGGAGCTACACGGGTCCAGCCGAGCTCTGGTTCTCCAGCCGTCGGCCCGACTCTCCACCGGCCAGATCACCCAGAGGTTCAGAGAAAACTACCGGATGAATGAGGTTCTGATTGTAGTGGATCTGAAGACGAGCAGGACGTCTGCTATCTGCTGTGTCGAGGCTTGAATCCAGACCGGGCCTTCTCTGTGAGGCCCCTTGGTTCTGGACCCAGCTGTCTGAGGAAACAAGGCTACAGGTTCAGGATCTGCTGTTGAATCACTTCTTAAAACCCGCTGCTGAGTGACGCTCTCTTTAGATTCTTTCCCCTTTATATCGGTACCGCCTGGTGCTGCCCGGCTCTCTTCTCTCTCCCTTCATCTACTTCTATCGTCAGCTTCTCTGTGATGTCGTCTTTTTAATCAGTTCTACTAGAACTCACCTCCCAGCCGGTTCTGTTTCATTCCTACTGTGTGTGTTTATGTTTGCTGCAGTTTGTGTCCACGCTGCTGCTTCCTGTGTTCTGTTTGTTCCCCAAAGCATTCTGTGAATCCTGTTCGTCAA
>NW_007578848.1:0-43935 GCF_000690725.1 Stegastes partitus
TAGCATTCTGGCTTTTTTGATCTTTCTTTGGATCTGAAACACATTCAAATGTCACAACACACAGAAACCAAGCAAGCCGATGTAGAATCAGCAATAAAGCATATGGAGGACTGCTGCTGTCTGCTGCTTTGTCACTGTTATCATTGCACACATTCCGACTAAGCAGTGCTCTACCCATCTGCTGTGTGCATTGCAGAAAGCGAGTGCATGTCTACTTTCTTCTAGAAGTACGTAGTGGCCGATAGGGGATGTTTCCTTTATCTGCAGTGTGTGTTCCCAAATAAATCACCGAGCTTTCACTGTGTGCCGATACAGGAAGAAATAGAAACAGATAACATGTCCAAAATCCCAGCTGTTTTCAACTTCTAATCAAAAGTGAATCCATGAATTAAACAGGAACCCTTTCACTGTATACTCTAACCTTTCGTCTCTCCCATCCAGCTCCCCTATCCATCATCCCATCCTTCATTTCATTCACCCATTTTTCAAACAAGGGGCATCTTTGATTAGCGAGACAAAGGGGATGCCTTAAATAAAAAGACCATTTACAAGTCAGACTGGGGAAGCGAGGCAGTGACTGGGCCCTGCTCTCTAATTTGTGATGAGAGGATGTAGCTGGCCCACAGCACAATGACGTCGCAGCCCTATTGTTAGTGAAATGAACACCTGGCTGCCAGAGAAGTGTTAAATCACTGCTGTGTATTTAGCCACACCTGAGGCTCGCTGCACAAAGTGACACAAAGCAGAACATTACGTTGCAGGCAGAATTCAAAGGTAACTGTGGCTGAGATGCAGGTTGTTGTTTTTTAAAAAAAATCTAATCAATTAACAACTGGTTGCTCAATTAGATTTACTGTGTGTTTATTGCATGTTGCTATTAACGGCTACATTGTTTCCTGGGAGAAGAGGCACTAATAATGAAACATTGCCAAACATGATTATATAAAAGTGGTGGAGAGGGAAATTAATCCTGTGGATTTCCAAAGATCTTTAATTATCCCCTGTGGTCAAAAGTTGATAAGGGAGAAGGGAAGGTTTTAAAACATAACCAGACCTCTGACAAGCCGGCTGTTTTATTAGTTCTGTACTGCAGCCAAGGCAGCAGTTGGCTGATATTTTTCTTAACACTACTGGTTAAAGTGAGACTCGGCACGTCTGGTGAATGTGTATTTCAGCCTCATGCTCATGAATGCACACATAGTCTTCACCCAAGGATGCTCACATTTATAAACCAGTGAAGGCAAGAAGTTAAAAGTCGTGTCTCACAAACAGAAACTCATCTCGCTTTTTGCAGGAAAACCCAACTCTTTGTAACTCTTTAGTTCCCTCTCACACTGGCAGGTTTAATCTGTGGAGGGCAGCGTTATAGATGGGCAATAAGAAGTAACAGCTGCTCATCTCTGCTGCTATTTCATGCCAGGTAGGAGACCCTTACTGTATAATCAAGCCAGAACTCCTTTCCTAAAATGCTCTGGGATTACTTGCCGCAGGGTGCACATGACATGGGATATTTTAACCATAACTTTTATCTCTCTAAAAATGTCAGATCATTTCATGTGAGGTATTTACATAAGTTGCAATTTGGCCTCTCTACTTTGAGTCTTGAAGCTTATCTGTCAGAGATGAATCCTCTGTGACTAGCTAATAATTTGGAACCACAGCTAATGAACACATTGGATCAATAGCAAACCACACAGCATAGCCAGTTACTGAAGTATTTCCTTTTGTATCCCTCCAGCAGTTAACCACCAGTGGGAACAGCTGACCTTATCCGCCTCGACTCGGGTCAGAGGCCTGGAATCAGGAGGAACTGTTTGTGAGGAGCACAAAGTTACATCAGTGGAAAGAGGTGAATGTTGGACCAATTTTATTGACACAGCCGCAAAAACAAAACAAATCACTTGGAATTGAACAGGGCTGACTGGTATATTTTTGTGTTGGCTGACGATGGGGAATGGAGCTGTTTACAAAGCTCCTGTTTTCTTGTTTTAAAATTCAGCTGGTATGTTTTCTGCTTATTACACTGGGATGCTCCTCCACTAACATGACCTAAGCCCACTGAAAAATTTAGGAACAGTAAAAATGTCAGGAAATCCTAACGTTCCTGTTGTGAACTTGGGTCACTCTAATACCAAACATCATATTTTGAATATGCAGTAAGTGAATTTAACTTTAATTTGATTATTATTTACGGTCCACAGCTTAAATGAAGCGAGCATTTCTGTTTTTAGCTATATGTTTCTATTTGGCATGGTATAATCAATTGTATATGAAAATCTGTATAACATGTTTAGTTATCAGTAAATGACTACTTGCTGCTGCTCTCTGACTTTATCTGTGTAAGAAGTCTTTCTGTGGCTGAGAGTGTGGTGACAAGTACACAGATTACTGATCCAAGTGAGTGCTGTGACTGCAGCCTGGCAGAGATACAAAGCTGGACAGCAGTAACTACATAAAAAGAATACTTTATGTTTTTATTTTTGATTCAATATTGTAGCTACAGAAAATTTAAAAAGCTCTACTCACTAAAAACTACACTTTTCTATGTCAGAATATTTCATATATTTTAAAATAAATGTTATGAAATTAAACAGATTCTAGCTCAGTTTTGATCAGATATGTAGTTCCTGAGTTTCGCCTTTGCAGGGCCAGACTTTATCACAGCTGGATCTATATAGCTATAAGTAGTTATCATTCAATGAAACACAAGACCGAGAGTCTGCAGCCATGCCAGCAGCTCTGTGAAGCTGTATACAAGGGCGCTTTAAGCTAAATGATAGCATCTGGACGCTGACATTCTCACAGTGACAAGGCTGGCGTGTTGTCAAAGTCAAGAGGACAGCAAAGTCATTAGGATTCATCATCTGGAAACCAGATATAACAAAATTTCTTGGCTATTCATCTCAAAGCGGTTTCGGCTGTTTCTCATTTGTTGGGCACTTCTGTATGATTTTTGTAGCACAGAAAAAAAAATAAATAAAAGAAGAGAAAGAAATGCCAGCGAGCTCAATTCAGCATAAAAGATAAAGAAAATCTGAGGGAAGCAGAGAGAATCATTAACACAGTCTCTGCACCCAGCCCAGTATATTTTCCCTGAGCACCTTTCTGTTGCACCTCTCAGCAGCGCAGATCAAATTCACTTCCCCCAGTGCATTTGACCTACGCTGCACCATAAAAATCACTTAACCAAGTGAATTTGATATAGGTTGAATTGGATTGGGTTACGTATTGTGCAACTGTGGAAACAAGAAAAGAAAAGGTGTGATTGAATACCAGAATAGACCTTGACTGAGGCGAAGCTTTTCCGATAAGAGTAGACAAATTGCTTCTCAGCAGCTGTCCCGAACCAATTAACCTGTCGACACCCGCAAATATGAATTTTGCACTTTCTCTGGAAACTGAGGGTGACATGAAACCAAGCATGTGTGTGTAACTACCAACCTGTAAGGATTAACAGGACAAAATAATGGCAGAAATGCATCTTTCGAGGAATATCAGTGCCTTAATTTCTTATGACAGGAGCCTCTGTGGATTCTTAGATCAGGTATTTAAAATCCCCGCCGATCACACACAATAAAATATAAAGATCACGACCTCTTTTGATTAATATTCTACATGGCTGGTTAAATATAAAAGGAACTGACCTCATGATTCAGTTAACCTTGACCACAGGAGTCATGCCTATTCAACATGAGGGGGCACATGCTTGACCATAGACATTTTTGACATATATTTTCACTCTAAGTATTTTAATTAGCTTTAATAATTAGATTTAGAAATGAAAAACAATTGTAGCTCGTACCATTAAAAACATCATGTCTTTGATAAAACTGCAAATTGCTAGAAGCTTCAGAATGTTCTTAATTTAAAGAGACTTTAGCATGAGCGGCTAACCCCTAATTAATTCGAAATACTGCTAGTTTGTTGTCTGTTGTTGTTATTTGCTGTTCAGGTAATGTTTGTGTAAAACAAACAAACAAACAAAAAAACCCACACACACACACTACACACACTACAACACTAAAATGAGACCTACAAAACAGAAAATGAACAAAGGCAAACTTTAACTAATCAGCAGTGTTTGCGGACCTGCTGCAACCACTGAGAAAAAAGCCATTTCCCTAACATTTTTCTGTTCTATATTGCTAATAATGCAGCGTTTACCACTTAAGGGATTTTAATTTAATAATTTAAAGCTGTGCAGGGCCTTTTAGGCTTTCAGATCAATAAATCAGTAAAGAGTAAAATAATTGCAGGAGTCTTATCTTACTTCTTCTTGGGTTTTGCATTTATTCTAAAGGAGCAATTCATTTCCTAAAGGTTTCCTAATGGAGCAGATAAGTCTGTCTGTTTGCAGACACTGACTGTTGTACACAGAGGGAGAAAAGGAGCATACACTATAAAGAAGGGACTTAAGACAATTCAGTTTCCAGATATTGCAGATCTATTTCTGGTTCCTGGTTCATTTTTCCTTCAGACAAAACAGTTTCCTTGTGAAAGGTTATGTTAATTGAGTGCTATGAAAACATGCATGCACACCGCACCAACACAGTAAATCCATTTCCTGGGGAAAAACACTGTTATGGGGGAGCTTTTCTTGTTCAATTATGTCATAAAAGGCACACTGAATATATTAGTCTCCCGAGTCACATAATGAATTACACTATGTACCTCTTCACTGGGAAAGCCAGAGGACAAACAAAGTATTTCAAATATATGTGTGTCACTGAGATGAATACCTTTAAAATTAAGCTTAGTGGCAAACAGCTAAATAGTGTGCTACTGTGTTTGTTTTTTTGGCACGTTGTGAATAGAGCGATAGACACCACAAAGACGCTTTCTGCTAATACCAGCCTGTTTGCTCATATATTACTATCCCTGACTTCAGAGTAAATTACCATTTGCTCTTTTGACATTTTACTCCTCTTTATACTCATACAGTGACAAGTGAACTTGAATGGCTGCTCTTTTAAAGTCACACGCAAAGCTTTCACCCTTACAAAAATTCTTGTTACATCTCTTGACATCTATTTATATTTCAGTGACACACTTGAAGATTTTCACTGTCCCTAAGCATTCTATTTTAAATATGACATTCAAATATCAGCATAGAAAAGGAACTGCCTCCAAGGACTTTTATCTTATAATATTTGTGTAAAAGTATACTTATGCCAAATTGAAAAAATAAAATGATGGATGAGATTGTAAGAAGCTTGAAATAAACTGCTAGAGTGTAAAGATTTAAATAAATAGGACTCCAATCTGTAGCACTGAGGTCAGATTTCCAAACAGGAATGGCATTAAATCAAGCAAAAAAGAAAGCTTTGGGAGAGAGTGCAAAGCTGGTCGACCGTGTTCATAATAGACCTACCTGATTGCAACCAGCTCTGCAGAAACAACAGTGGGGGTTGGTCTGAGCCTTAATGTTGGAGAACAAGACCTAAGCAGCGGTGGAGCTGTGCATGGGTTCAAAATCACTGATGCTCAAGAGGAATAAGTGGGGAAGGGGTGAGGTGATTCTTATCATTCTCCTGTCGCCAAGCAACAAATGTCCACGTGCCTATGAGCAAAGCATCTCCAGCTGCTTAAATGGAGCCATTCTAACTGCAGTGATGCCAAGAACAGCTGGAAAAAACCCGCTGAAAGCCTATGTCTGTCATTTATCTATTTTCTTACCTGTTTGTTGTTTCTTTCCTTTGCTTTGTGGTGAGATTTCACCTGCACAGGAATGTAATGCCTGAATCACGCTACGCAATGCTGCACACAACAGTAACAGTGTTTGTGATTTCACTTGCCACATACCCAGCTGTGTACATTTGGTGGCTCATGCTCTTATTAGGCAATTTTTTCACTGGTAGCTGTGAAACTTCACCAGTTTTATGAGTCATGTGCGTGATGTAGGTTGGGAGGTTCAGCGCTTTGCACAAATGCAGCAAATCCATATCAATATGTCTCCTGTATAAACATGGCCTGTTCATCATTCTTCCACCCAACGCAACGCAACACAATGCAGAGACGAGGGACTGGTTAGCTAGCCAGTTTCAGTGGTGTCTAGTGGAGCCCAATTAGATCGAGTTATACACTCATGAGCCTAATTAAGTGAAATAAAGCATCACTCCTCTTAGACCAGCTGACTGTAATTACAGTACCTACTGACAAAAACATGTTGATCTCAATAGGACAACATGAATAAATCTTTTTTTTTTCATTATGAAGAAATTATTACACATGAGACAGGAGTCTAATGAAGCCTTCATCATAATCTGTGTCAGACTGCAGAATATCATGTAAGAATCATGTCAGACTATGTGACGTCTGATGAATCTGAGCTGTACGAGGTGAACTAAAACAAACCACAAAACGAATGTGCACCTAAAAATGTCATCAACTTGCATCATCCATGTGTGTTGACCAAGCTGGTTGCAGCTGGGGAAAACGCTATCTCCCCATTACATTCTGTGACATTCCATGGTGCTCCTCTGATAGACATGTTTGCAGCAACATTGTTGGATTTTGGTCTTAAATTCCTGACAGTGTCAGAATTTTGACATGGCCCCTGTGATTGCAGAAGCTTTTGAACCAGCCATCGGCAGACTTGTCTTGCAGCAGGATGTAAAACTATCATTTTGCTGCATTTCTCTAAGATTGGCAAACCTGTCTCAAAACTGACGAGAGCTCTGTTCTCCTATGGTTCGCTCTCATGAAACACATCATAGAAGCTGTCAAACTTGGTAAGATATAAAGCAAAGGAATTTCACAATTCTGTTTTTCTTCAACAATGACAAACTACACCTGACAAAGCAAGCAATTGTTGTGTCTGATGCTCATATATTTTCCCAGAGCACAATGTCTGACATCAACTCATTGGATCCCTGAAGTACCTCTCCTCTTTCTTTCTATAAAGTTATGACCCTAACTAAACTAAAATAAACTAAACTAGTCAACTTCATGCAGGTGTTGGAGAAAATAGACCAGTAGACTTTAAAACTCAGCTATTATATAAGCCGTATTTTTAACAAAGCAGCCCATATAATAAAGTAAACTTTGCAGACAGGCTCACACAGTACAGCTTCTTACTGAAACTACCTCAAAGTCCTGTACACTAATTTTATTCAAGTAGCTTTTTAAAATTATTATGCAGTGGGATGTTGAAATAGAGCTATACCACCAAAATGGACACCTTCCACAACATCTGAACTCATTATTTTGTGCTATGCAGTCGTTTTAAAATGAGGAGAGAAAGATGGAGTGCTAATGAGCAGTGATTATGAAAGGCACATACCTACCGTATATGCTGCAGATTTAATGCCTTGAAATAACTCTCCTATTTTGTCTGTATGGAAAAGATATCCCTGTTACTCCCTTCTTTTTCTCTTTCTAGTCTTATTTAGTTCCACTTGAGGCTTCGCTTATGTCAGTGATTGTAAAAACTGTGTGAGCTGATTACTCTGCTCATATCTATGTTGCCCTTGAAGTCAACCTACATAGAGACATTTCTGCCCACTTCTTGGCAACATGATAAGACATTAATTGATTGCGATGGTTGTGAAGGTCCCACTGAGTGACAGTCAATAACACGTTGTGTAGCGAGGACTTCTGTCACCAGTCATTCCACCAGATACAGACCAGTCTCGGAACACACAAACATGTATAAACACAGCCACATGCGCGCAGGCATGCCAATCAAATGCCACTATCACAGAGGGACAGAGTGAACAGGGAATGCCACAAGCGTTCCAAATCATTTTGTTCCCTGCAGACCTTTGAGGCTGCAGTACTCTGTGCTGTACATTCCCCTTTAAAGACTGCATCACTAAATATTTCAAAGGTGCCGGTTGCCCAGAACCGCTCAGTGAACCTGCTGGAAAAATACAAAACACAAAG
This sequence comes from Stegastes partitus, assembly GCF_000690725.1. NCBI lineage: Eukaryota > Metazoa > Chordata > Actinopteri > Pomacentridae > Stegastes > Stegastes partitus. The sequence goes on from NW_007578848.1 coordinate 7,885, forward strand.
TTTGTTTACATGCATAAACAGTGGTGTTTGGATATACAGTGTGTCGTATGACATCCCTGTGGAGCATCACGGGACTTGATTACAGCTGAATAAATGCCTGAATTAAAATGCATATTTAATATTGAAGTTTTTTTTAACCACATTCCTTGTAGCTTTTGAGACAGCAGGGTACTTCTGATCTTTCCCTTGTGGTGTCATATCATATTATTCATGGACTCCCCCAAGCCCCCCTGGCCCCATGCCCATCCCATCCTCTTTTCTTCTCTTTTTCTTCTCCTCCTATCTCTTTGAATCCATTTTCTTCATCCTTTCCCTATCCTCTCCTGCCTCGCAGCATTCATGTGGCAGCGGCAGAGCTATGGCTACTGCTCTCCGATCAAAAAGAACACTAAAGAATTATTAATACATGAGCTGCAGCCACACACGAGGTGAAAAAGAATTTTCTGACTCAAGCAAATGACATGCCGAATGGCTCTTGATGGGGCTCTTACTCGGAGTTCCCCCAGCAGGCCCCCTGAATTTGCTGCAACATAAAATGTGAGAAGAAGCAAAAGTGGAAATGGCAAGATACAAAACGGTGACTTTCTCCTCCAAGATGGCAGTGACAGTAACGGTACCACATGATGAAGTGAGAGAGGGAAAAGAGAGTAAGAGATGGAGAGCAAGAAGGAGAGAGACGGTATGACAGTTTTGAAGCTGACAGCCTTCATGGACGAATACAAGCAGTACATAGGTTGCCTCAGGATGGGTGTCTGGAGTCAGAGGAGACAGCACTCAGGAACACCAACACACCCTGGGCAAGGAGACCTCTTGCCTGGTCCAGACTCCTTATGTAAATACAGATCACAGCTTCTCAGTGTTTTGGGGTGATGAATAATCCTAATGCAGATGAGGATAGTGTTTGCACGATACATTCTTCCTGCTGTGAGGCGATGAATAACACAGCCCCAGCCAGGACTTGTAACGAGCGAGGCCAAAAAGAGCAATGCTGTAATGTAAGCAGGTAAGCCTAAACCAGCATTTGCAGCCATTACACTGTCATGAAAATCAATGTGTGGCCTTTGACTTGACTATGCATGCTTCAGTTACACTCTCGTGATGAAGGTGGAATGTGTTGGGTCGCTGCAGGACCGTGTTTTAGACATGGTTCATTTGTCCATCTCTCATGCGTTTGTTGTTTGCTGACACATCCGCAGAGGTCTGCACTTCCAGGCCTTTCTCTTCATTATTTTTCCTTGGGTAATGCAGAATGATGCCTGTTTTGGTCACACTGCATGGCTTTGATAATTGCAGGCATAAATTAAAACATTTTCTCCAATAACACCCTATAGAGGACTTCAACGTGACCTTCACTTCCAAATAAAATATTTAACTGGAGCTGTGGTTCCACTTGTAACTAATTAGAGGGAGGCAATTTAGTCTGGTGGCAATCTATAGCTTTGCCCAGTGGTAAAGGGCAAAGGCCCTTTATGTTAGATAGATCCCAGCGATTTAAGTCAAATAAGAATTCCAAGACCTTGCTTAGAGATTTTAGTGAACATATCACATATATATGATTACAAATTAACACACTTTGAACATGTCAAGTGATCTCAGTGTATGATATACAGTAGCAGCTACAGTAGATTTCTTGTATCCACTATAAAGCTGTCAAGCCTTGAGGCCAACTTGTCATATGTTAATTTCCACCCAGTAGTCCCAGTTTCAGATGTCTGCCATGCTGTGTGTCTATTCCCAAAGAGAAAGAGGCACTTCATGCAACAAGCGATAATGGGATGTTTAATGTGACTGGCAGTGGGTTTGGCCCTTTGTTGTGATGTTTAAGCTAATGCCACTCCTCCAACAAGAGAAGTTGGCATACTGTGAAAGCACAAACCTTTGATCTGCAGTCACCTCTCAAACAGCATCCAGCCACTGCCTTCACCAAACTGAGGTCAGGTATAGCAACAGAGCATCAATGGCCCCATTTCTCATGTTGCCATACAATCCAGCACAAGCAGCACCAGCTGCTCCCCACTGCTTTTTTCTGACATAGATGTATTGTTGTACTCTACCTTTAGTCCTCACAGCTTTGTGGATGGAGTGTCAGTGGGTGTCCTGGATGAGTCAGATTATTCTTGGGCATTTTCCACCACTGTCAGCTCTGACTGTTACCTTCCCTCCTCCTCCATCTCTCCATCCAGACACTTGTGATTTTTGCACTTTGGTACCTTTAAGCTAGTCTAAAAAAATCTTTGCCGCTCGCTTGTCTCGCCGCTTCTGTTCGCCGTCCTTTCTCTTTCTCTCGCCGCTCGCTCACTGAGGAGGAAACCTCTACACTTGGGCTAATGATCACATCACAGACTCACTTCTCAGCACTCACTAGCTCCCAATTATAGTCAAGAGTTGGCTTCTTTAAAATAAAGATCCTCATCCCCTGCTACTGAGGGCACTTCAACTCCCGCCGCCTTCATTACCAGAGCTTCTATATTTGTCTATCTGTCCGCCATTCTTTCTGGCCCAACCAATCTCTCATCCATCCACTCTTTGCTTTGTGGTCTTTTCTTTTTTATTCATTTACAATTTGTTTGTCTCTTCTTTTTTATAATGAACCAAAAGTTTCCTGACCTGTGATACAAAGTCCCCTCTTCATCAAACGATGCCCAGCATAGAAAATGACGACATATAGTAAGCTTCAATGGAAATAATTGTTCGAGCTGAGCAGAAGAAAAAAACAACTTCTTTTTAATGTAGCTGTATTTGTTTTTTTTTCTTCTTCTTCTTCTTTTTAAATATATATATATCAGCGAGATTGATGGTTCAACAAATAGCCAAACCAGGGAGCTGGCATATTCAGAAGAAATAACACACTTTTCATGTTAGAAGTTCTGCACTTTAATCATTGCCATCAGGACTGTATGTAGTGCGTCATATTTTGGACTATTGGAAAAGACTCCCCAGCATATCCCTCAGCTTCTGCAACTATAAAAGAAAATTAGACCCTTTCAGGCAAACTTTGAAAACAGTGGCTCAGTCTGGGAATTATGGAGACGGTAAAGCAGCACAAAAATGTTCAAATTAAAGTATTCAAGAGAAATAGTGTATGTATGGATTTTTTTTTTACAAAATGACTGAACTTACTGAAAAAGCAAAGTGAAGACACATAAATGACTAGATTCTGAATAAAACTGGAGGCATTATTCTCCAAGAGACCTCATTAATAGGCATGGCACACTAAACATCTTAGAAGAAGATGAACATATTTTCCTTGAATACAAAACTAGACTATATTCAACATTTGTAAAAGATGGATGCAACAACGATTCTTTTGCAACCACAATAACAAGAGAAAAAAATTAGAACCAAAGAATTTTGTAAAGTTCTACAGTATTTTCTCATGTTTTTTCCGTTCACATTGTGTCCCTTGACATCCATTCATCTTGTCCTCATCTTTCTCCCACCCACACTCTGCTCTGGACTGCACAGTATATCGTAGACTATGTGTGTGTGTGTGTGTGTGTGTGTGTACATCTGTGTGGTTGAAGTCCAGGGGCCAATCTCTGTGACTCTAAGTAAACAAAGCTGTTGGTTCTTTGCTCATCTTCACAGGGGAGGGTCGGTCGCAGTGGGAAGGTGAGATAATAGATGCTGTGTGAGTGTAGCTCTCTATATGTGTGGGTAGGAGCAGAAGCATCAGCAGCTATAGTGAGAAACAAAAGCTTAAACATAAGCATACTTAGACTAATAGTAGGGTCAGAGTGGTCAGTGTTGTTCAGTGTGTTTGTGCTGAAGGCTTATGTTTTTGTTGTTGTTCCGAACATGTATATAAGAAGCACCTAAAAACCAAAGCTTTTAATAAAGCAAATGTATGATTATCATGTCTCTCTTTTCTTTTGTATTGTTTTTTAAACTCTGTTTTTAGCTCTGTAGCACTTTGAGATTTTGTTTAAAATGTAAAGTGTGTTATAAATAAAATGTATTATTATTATCATTATTATTATTATTATTATAAAATTATGAGCTGCAACAACAAAATCACCAAATGTTGTGTAGATCCTATTTGTGTCCCCAAAACAGGTCAAGGCATGGACACATGAGCTTTTGGGATGTCGACAGTGGATCCTCGAGGTCCTGTGGGTTGTGGGGTTGGGCCTCAGCGGATCAGGTTTGTTCCATTGCATTTTGTGGATGCTCAATCAGCTTGGGAACTGGGAAATTTGAAAGCTGGGTCAGCACATTGCACTCATTGTTGCGTTCCCTTGAGCCATTTCTGTGCTGTGTCTAAGGTGTCGTGGGGAGCATTGCCCTGCAGGAGGAGGCTGTTAGCATTTAGGAGTGCCATTGCCTGGGGAGGGGTTGGGCTTGGTCTCCAACAATGTTTAGGCGGGTGGTACGTGTCAACGTAACATTCACATGAATGCCAGAATCCAAGGATTCCAAGCAGAACATTGCATTGTTACGAGATGATCAATGTCAAACACGTCACTTATCAGTCGCTTTAATGCTGTGACTGACTAGTATATGTATATGTATATGTATATGTATATGTATATGTATATGTATATGTATTTGCATATGATTTAACTGCATTAACACATTTATCCGTTAAAAGATTAGTCAGCCTATTAAAAACAAAAAACAATTCTACAGAACATCTGTGCAAACAGTTTATTATGACCCAAAGTAACATTTTATTGAAAGTGACCTCAGCAACACTGGTCATTTAATCAAATGCCCTAAAACAACATATGTTTATGTTCAAGTATCCGTCAAGCAGCAACACTAATTATAACATGAGTAAAGGAGGGAGTCAGGTGATATTACAGAGCTATGTGTTTACAAATAAGGAGGAGGTCGAGGTGGATGGATGGGTTGACAAAACATTGGACTTAAACACAGGAGATTGCTGTTTGTTATATACCTTTCAACGTGGTTTCGTTTTAACTATGATCGCCCCAATATCTTAAATGTGTGTATGAAGATGAATATCTTTTCTCCCTAATAAAATATCATAGTCGTTCCCTTCACATAACAAAGTTATTTTTGTGCCAAAGCCTAACCATTAAGTTACCATAGCACTGTCATATAAAATAAGCTAGTTATTTATTTTTCAGTAGTAATATTTTTGACATTTTATCTGCGGCATATCTCCTGCCACTGGTGTGCTATCAGAGAGCAGGGACAAACTACTTAAAGTTAGAGTCAAAATTATTCAACCCCGCTGACTGTATAAGAAATTATGTAAGTTCTGATGATCTAGATTTTTTTTGCAATTAAATTTTTATAAGTTGAGTGACATACTCAAAGTACAGACTACACACAAGGAATTAATGCCTGCAACCTTACCGCATTTCTCTCTAAACTAAAACACATATGAAAAAATGAAGCCAGAAAAAAATTGTATCAGCACAATAGGGTTCTGGGAATCTGTTTTATAGAGTGATACATATATATTATGAAGAGTAAACTGAAGCTGTTTGGATTCGTGGATAAAGCAGCACCTCAGCGTAAGAGGGGCAAGGTCAGGATAGCAGGAGTAACACAATGACAATATTCAATATATAGAGTCTTGCTGTGGAGGTGTTTCACTGCTGCAGGAATGTTTCATGACAACATCTCAGGTTCCTTGAAATACTAGGCCATTCTCAAGAGTACGTTCCAATGTACTAAGATACAATGAAATACAACTTTCTACATAGTGAGGAGGTTTACAGGACCTGCAAGGTGGATTTTCTTAGCTTTGGAAAAAGCCAAACTGGCTGTTCACCCCTGCTTCTACCCTTTAAACTAAACTAACTCATGAGTGTGGAAACAGTCTTCTAACTTCTGCGAATAAGCGAATAAGCATGAGGCCGGGTTTTGGTCGCATGTTTCCATTAAACAATCCTCATGTCATCCTCCCTAAATATAAGTAACTATAAGTCCTGTAATCTAACATTTGCCCCTTTGTGGCACTAAGCCAACATGAAGCTGATTAAACTTGCACTGAAGCCACTGGAGGAATCATTTCTTCAGTGTGCAGCAGAATATAACCAATAAAGTCGGTCACATGCCTCAGAACCGCTTCCATTAATGTCAATATGGTGCACAAGGTTGGATTGTTTATTTTCTGCAGACATTTTACAGTTTTATTTTATCCGCTGTTTATCTGCAGAATAGTTGCTGTCAGCTCTACGAGGTTCAGCTAACCTTCCCTTGCATCCACTAGAAGGCTGCCATATAAAGTTATGTGTTGTTTTCTTTACTGTTTCCTACAACAACTGTCTCTATTTCCTGGAACACCTCCTGCACATCCATCTGTGTCCCATCATTTAAGGGAGAAACCAACAATGCTGAAAACCACAGTTACACAGAAATATTCTCTGTAAATGAGCAAACAGGTAAGTGCAAACAAAAGTAACAATGAGAACTGATTTTGGATTCAATCACACTGTCAACTGTTGCTTTTACACTTCGCATCTGAGTAACACATAATAACGCCAAATTATCAATTCCAAGCAGATGGAAGAGCCCACATGAAAGCATCTTAACAAGTTCTTTGCAGACAAACACTCGGCCACTTCTTTGTACTCAGTCATAGATGGCCATAAGGCTAACAAGCTTGTTTGTGAATGCAAAGGCAACTCCACTGTGCCCCATCACACTGTTCACATGCTGCTTGGCTTGGCAGCTTCAGCAACGAGTGACCTTGAGCTTCACAATTATACGGCTGTTTTCTGTTCTCTCTCTTGTAATTTGCCTCTGTCTTCTTGTCCTGACAAAACCACAATTTGCATCCGATTTTCTTTGCGAACGCCTGACTAGCACAAAGAAATGAAACCGGGCTCGATAACATTTTCAAGAATCCAGCATTAATTATTTACCTTACAGCTCCTCCTCTTACATTTACAGTATATTTCATTCAGAACATCTCTATCTTTCCCCTCCCTTATGCTGTGCTGTAGCATCTGATACAACCTAAGACTGAAATGAGATGGAAAGTTGCCGTGATTGCTGTGAAGGTCCATTCAAATATACAGTAACAGGCAAAGTTCAGCCACACATTGCAAGAAATTGTACAACTGAACCCACTTATGAAATAAACATAACTCCTGCCAGCAGAAACCAGCTTCTTGCTTTTGTTGACACAGACGTAATCTTCCCCTATAATGCCCTCTAAAATGCATAATTACTTTGCCTGAGTTGACAAGCTAAATCAGTTTCAAATAAAGAAAGAAAAAGTAAAGCAGCTCTGCAGTCCATCTCTGTGGTGGGCAATGGTTTGACTTCTAATTAATTTTGATTTCTTTTTGTTGGGAATTCACTTTCCCATCTTCACTTTGTAATTTAGTCTAATTTCCCTCCTTCCCCCCACTCTTGCAGCTTTGCACTCTCAATTAATAATGAACGCACTTACATTTTAAACTTTCGCAAAGTGAGGTCTGAGTATACTCTCATCAAGGAGCTGTTTACAGCAGTTGCTGTTTACAGAAGCTGATTCCTTAAAGTCTTTGACCTGTAGTGCTTTAGATTAATGCTGGCATATGCACATTGGTCATGCTAATATTGGATGTTTAGGAAGGACACTTTTTTATCATCCTGTAACATAAGAAAAAAGAAATTCATTTTGCAGTAATTTGGCTTTAAACCAAGCAATCCAGTGCGTTTTTGTTTGGCATTTAGACAGGGTGAGGGTGATGGTGCAAGAAGGTCAGGGAGACCAAAAGAATTAAGGTTCATCCATCCAGAGCCATGAATGTCTGTAGAAAACTGAAATTATCCATTCTATATTTCCTGAGACCAAAGTTGTGGATGAACAGACATTGCCATCACTAGAATAATTCACCATGCAGGGCTCAAAAAGCAAAATAACCAACAACTGCACACTGTAGCTTTTAGAAAATCTTACAAAGACACAATTGATCAGTGCTTATATTGGGGACTACTTTCAGCTGCAGATTAACACATTTGCTGCTCTGGTTGAGGGGGATTAATTCAAAATTTATCGCACATGCCTGCGTTCATCATCATGAAGGAATATGTCACATGACGCAACTGTGTGGTCACTGATGTGCTTCAGTAGCATCTGGGCAAGAGTGGAGGACGGAAATTTGTCGTATTTGGTCTTTTTGTCGGCTTTGTTGCCAGTAAGAAAAATCTTAAACAGTCACTGCTACACCCTCCAAACATCTCCTCTCCCAGGAGTGTTGTGAGCTCATCTCTCATAGCTGGATATCGCCTGCTAGTCTTCGTCTCTTTCTCTCCTGCTCATCTCTCCTCAAGTCCTTTCAGCGGTGCACTTGCTGTCACTATTGTTCTCAATGCAGACAGCCATGCCAAAACTCTCTGCCTCTGCGTCTCTCAGTCTCATCAGCACACAGTGCGTCAGGTTACAATGTGAGTGTTGGCCAGGGAACGAGGCTCAGTGCCACGCGACACATGTCACACATACTTATTTGGTGTTAACCGGAGGTGATATCATAAATTCTTTATAGGATAAGTTGAACTTTATAGCATTGACTGCTGGTGCGTAAAATATGATTTACTTTCTGGATGGATGTGTGCGTGTGTGCAGTTTGTGTTCATGTGTAGAAAAGAGGGAGCCTTTTATGTCACAGTAGGGTCCTCCTTAATGCCATCCCTGTGCTTTTTCGGCAGCTCACCTCAAGTCAGCATCCGCTTAATGGTTGTGGCTCTGCCTTTGGGCCAGGCTTACAGAGGTGTCTGTGTGTCAACACGAGGCTAAAAGTGAATGCCGGGTCCGGGAGTGAACCTACTTCCTATCAAAGATTGTACACAATATTGTGGACCTCTTGTAAGGTCGAAACCTTCTCAGGGACTATGAAATGCTTTGCTGGCATGACATGAGGGTGAAACTGAAATGGGAAATAGCTTAAGCTGAGGGCCGTGATCAAAGTTGCTGTGATTTATTTAGCAATCTGCCAGCATCTACTCATCAGCACGAGTTAATAGAGGCCATATCAGGCAGGGCCAGGCTGCAATGTTACCTTATGGCAGCTCGATGTGTTTGTGCCTCCCACAGAAAGCCTGGGGACCGTGCATGTTTGTGTGTACTGTATGGGCGTATGCATTTATGCATGTTTATGTGAGAATCAGTCATAATGTTTAAACTGTGATTTGGCTATCTGCCTGGGTACACATGTCCCCACAATGAGAAAAGCTTGTTCCCTGTGAGGGCTGCCTCCGACAGAGGGAATTTTTAATGCTCAGGCTGTATCACTAATCTGTGATATGTCATCCGTTTTTTGAAGATTTTCGGTGTTGTAGTTTATCTTTTTTGCTCTGTCTTTGTTCCCTCAGTCTGTGTTGCTCATTCCATGCTTCAATTACTCGTTCAACATTTGCCAGAATGTCTGTTGGCCCTGGTGTGCATCTCCAAACTTGTTGCATCTAGGTGGATTTTTCATGAAAGGAAATACAGAAGTAACATCATGTAACGTTTGTGGCTTTTTGTAGCGTCTGCAGAAGGGAGAATACAATACTCAGAACACGATAAGTCTGGCAACTGTGAGGCTTTAAAGGGGATTGGGGAACAAACCTGTGTACATAATTGGTGTGGATTTCTCCAGAATGTTAATATGACAGCAAATTAATGACACACATCTTTTGGATTTAGTAATGAGAAAGCAATCCAAAAAAGTGACATTTAAGATTCAAGATGTTTCTACTATTAAACTCTGTCTCTTTGTGCACTTAAAATATGTTTGTCATGTTTTGCAACCATAAAATGCCAAAATTCTTACATTTTACAGTCTCTCAGAAATGTGCCATTTAAACAGGTTCCATTACAAATAACGGTCCTGCATTCACATTTTTAAAAAGTGCAATAAACTGCTTTCAAGTAAAAGTAAAAGTATGCATTACGATGAAATTCTATGAACAGTACTTATATACTATATACTTATAATACTGTAGGCAGTTCTGATGCCACTAAGTATACTGTATGCTGATAGATGTACTTTACCTCCTCCAAGTTAATGTACATCTATGGCTACAGTCTGCAATTAATATTTTATTTCAATGTCAAATGAATTACATATTTTGCCATATCAGCAAGGTTGTGCTTCGAGACCAAGTGCTTAAACTTTCTGGGAAGGAATTTACATAAGAAGCTCTCTAAGATTAGAACTGTAGTTAATGAGGTTTGGATTAAGGATCGTCACTTCAACCACATTTCTGTCCAGGAGGTCCTTTGCAATTTTAGACGTTAAAAGGAGACAGAGAACAAGTATTTACACTCTTCTACGTACTTTAAGGCAATGTGTGTGAGCTGAAATTGGATCTTGATGTAACATTATTGTATTATTAATCAAACTGCTTTTGTTTTGGTTTGTAGACTGCTTGTCTTCACGCACAGACTCATGCAGGCGGGCTGTGAGTAAATTGGGTTGAATGCATATCAAATCTGCAGGTCGAAATAAATCTCAGCTCTGTGAAATTCCAAGCACATCTTTTTTTTCAGTGCTTGTCCTCAGGGCACACAAAAACTGCTGGCTTTCTGTCCTTCCAGTTAGTTAATTGCATTCACAAAGCACTCCATATGCAAACTTGCTCATGATTACATGCCAGGAATAAAAGCAGAGTTCTGAGAACTGAGATGTCAGTTATTAAAAGTGAGGACAAGGTTTAATAATGGAGAGAGAAAAAACATAAAAGAACATCATTTTTCTAAGATAGGCAGCAACAAAGTGGCGTGAGCAGGACATTTTTTCTGGATCCACATACATGTCGTCGCCCCCCCCCCACCCCTTATTTCTTTAATTTCCCACCATGTTTCACTTCTTGCACTGATCTACAAAGTCTGTCACACTCAAGCATGAATGTATTTCCAATTATTAACAAACTATTTCTCTTCAATGTTCCCTACCATCAACAACTCAAATGTTTTTTTGTTTTTTTTGTGTGTGTGCCTTTTTTCAACACTTAGTAATTACTACATGGTTGTAAGTTGTGGCGCAAAGTGAAAAGTGCAGTGTGGAAAATATGAGGTAAACGTAAGGAAATAAGGTGTCACCAAATGCCGGTGACATTACTGTAAAGGATGCATACGTCTCTGAGAGGGATTAAGCAGATGTAACCCCGCCTTTATTTTCCACAGTTCTTTACAGTCGCTGAGTCTCTTGCCTCCGTCAGTACCGAAGGTAACTCCGCTCCGTGCGTAAAGCTCCTGGACACCACAAGGACACCGCGCAGCTTCATCCTCTGCTTCATTCTTTAAGAGCAAAACTGATGAAAGCTTTTCATTAATAATCTGGGAAACAGTTAACGATTATAGGTGTTTTTTTTCTCTCTCTCTCTCTTTCTCTATCATTTATATGTAGGTTATTTTGGCTCCCCGTTGTGCATGTTTTTTTTTTCTCTCTCTCTCTCTCACCAGTTTGAACTAATGCCTCGCACCCAAGCCGCCGCACCGACTCGATTCATTTACAAAGAGTAAACAATGTGCAAAGCAAAAAAAGGATACAGTGGGAGCTAACTGTGGATGCTCTTGGATTTAACAGCCGGTGCCTGTAAAAACAACAAAGATTCAGTCAAACTTATGGCGTGAAGGTAAGACAGTTTATTTGTTCTGTGTGTGATGTACAGAATTAAGACAAAAACAAGACAATATAGATCATGGCTTCGATCTGTGTAGTAGATAAATAATGCTACTCAACACCCTGCATGCATACGGTGTGTACGTTTCTGTGAATGAGTGAGTGCGCACAGGTCAGCGCACGGACAGAGTAGGTGCCACACAAGCTTCACGGTCAGCCTATAGGAAGGATTTATTTGTATGACAAGCCGACCATTTACATTATTGATCCTGGTTGTACGATAATACAAAACAACTGAATGCAAACATGTACTCTCCCTGGTAATCCCGCCCTGGAAAAGTGCTCTAAGTGAGTTATACCCCAGTTTAATTCGTGCCTGTGTCAAGCAGCTCTTCTTCCCAAACCAGAGAAGCGCTGATTTAAGATCTGTTTGTGCTTTCCAGTTTGCAATTAGTGCTGGGTTCACTAGAGGCAGCCACACAGCGCTTCGTGCAGGGCAGGTGACTGCTGCCTTTCTGTACAACCTGTCCTGTATCAACACTAAGCAGCTTTAACAAGTTAACTGCTGGCAAAATAAATGAGGTGAAGAATAATAGAAAAACAAAAAAGGGAAGGTTTTGACCGCAGCTCCTCTGATAAACCAGTTACAATGTACCTTTGCTCCAACAAGGAGTTTATTGTGACCTTTTGTGATTTATGGTATTTTAATTGCCTGGTTATATTTGGAGATGTTGTTGCATTTGAATACAGATTTATGCCACTCCACACTTTACTACATATCCACAGTCTTTTATTGCTTTTTCCCCCTCTGGGATCTTTATGCAAATTTACAATTAGATTTGCCATTATATAAATAACATATGACAGAGAATGATGATCATGGTGATTGAAGAGTCAGCGTTAAATAAATAAATAAATACATAAATACATAAATAAATAGATAGATAGATAGATAGATAGATAGATAGATAGATAGATAGATAGATAGACATATTAGTGACCTTAAAAGCTGCTTTGACTTTTGAGCAGCTGCTCTGTAAGCCAGCAGGCATGAATCTCTGGTTTGGTTGGGAGAAAATGCAACCGGAAAATAACACCTGGGTGGCAAATTGGTGCTGTCATTAAAAATGACACTGTCAGGCTTTATTTGACAATTAGGAGAATTGGTCATGCTACTCCACTTGGGCAGAATTAACTATTTGCATGCTGTCTTACGAGAAGAAAGTGAACCGCTAATCTCAAGTGAAAGCTTTAGTTAAATACCGGAAGATTTGCTGAGTCTGGATGTTGTGTCCATTTGGTGTGTTTCCAAGGCACATATTGAATTCTAAACCTCCCTGTCTCTGATCTGTCGCACCTCCTTGTGTTTAAAGCAGCATCTCCAGAGCTACCTGATGTAACGCTTGTCAACCCAGCTGTTTGGCTCAGATTCTTTGTGTTTTTCATTTCTTTTTTATGTTGACGTATGTTGAAGTAATATTTGATTCAAACATCAGTCTCTGGAATAATTACCTGGATTACAAGGATTCAGATTCCATAGCATGTAAAATGCAGATCTGCTTGTTTTATTGCTTTATGCTGTGAGAGACAAGCTTACATAATGATATTTGCATAGAGGCAGTTTACAGTCTTTAAGTGGATAAGGCGCATTGTTAGCACAGAAGTTAAAGGGTTTATAGCTAAGTCGCTTGATGCAGCTGGTCTGTCAATATAGACATTTAAATTGCATGTACTGCTCCCAAGAGAAATGACATACATTCAACAAAAACAACAACACAAAAAAATCCAACACTGTCACAGCTTAAATCCAATTATTTGTTTGTTTACAGGGTTCTGCTGCTTGATCCAGTCTGTGAAATTACAACCTCATTTATTACACAGGCACATTTGAAAGGTGTTCACCAGGGAAATATCACTTGCATTGAACTGGGGTGATGCAGCTGTGGACTGGATCTGAAAAGTGAAAACTAAGAGGCATTTTTTTTCTATATTAAATGAGTGCCACCAGCTTTCTAAAACACTGCTAGTGTTTACAGTATAAAATACTACAAAAAGCAACATTTGATACAACAAATAACACTCATGTGAATGTCATAGTCATCTCTATTTTGATGTTTTTTTAAAATTTAGTTGTCTGTAGAGTAGAATTAAAGCACTGCTTAATAAACAATAAACTCTAAAAAAGGAAGTGATGTTCACTAATTAAAACCTACATGCAGGTAAAATAGTGTTTTGCACACTACAAAATTGACATGATCATGTGTGATAGTTACGCTTTCACAAAAGTTAAACCAAATAAACGTCAAGGTCCACAAACACTTCCTAATCATGGTGCTTGTGTAACACGACTCTTATCAGGCACAAAATGTTAAAAAGCATCCTATTGTTCCCATAGTTGTGTCAGTGTAAGAAAAACAGCTCCAGCAGAACATTATTTGGACGACAATACATTTTTTAAAAAATGCAGAAGAAAAGAGAGAAGAAAAAAAAAAGCAGCACAGAGAGGCTTCAGTGACCTTTACGTGCGACTCTGTCCGAATCATAGGCGAGCTTAGATTAAATATAAACAGTTTAGATTTTCAGCAGATCCTAAAGTATGCTATCTAATGTTCAAAATGGCCTCCCTGCAGAGAATGTAAACATCTACTCATCTAAGTAGCAGTGGAATTGTTGTGTATCTTGGTAATATTGCATCGGTCACATGTGACACCCACCCGCTGCGAAAACAGACGCTCATGTATATCTTGCAGCCTATGTACGGTGGTCATATGGCTCAAGCAGCCCCATTGTGTTTTGACAAGTAAATCATTTAATTGTATTGGATCTCTGTGAATGTATCGGACTGGCCTACATTCTCTCCCTCCTGAAGCCCATTCCCCAGCACATCAAATACGTCAACACTCTTGGGACCCGCAGCATCACTGAAGGGATGGAGGAGCCAATTAGGTCCAAAAGCCAATAGGAGATCTATCATGATCTGTTTATACTCCAGGTTACAGTTGGACGCTGACAAAGTTATGTCAGCTGGTTTATCGGTTCGTGCGATAATACTGTGTCCATATTACATATTGATCTGCATGGTATATACTGTATAAGCAGTATGATGCATTAAGAGTATCTGGGGCTAGTGTTTGGTTACAATGAGTAGGCTCTATTGTTGTTGTATTTCATCGAATATAGGAGTTTTTTTTTTTTAACACTTATTTTACGTGCTATCACATGTATTTTATTTTTAAGCACCTCCTGTAGTCACATGATGAGCTGTACACACACAGTGCTGTATTTTTTGTATTAAAGTTCAGTTTATAACATTTGAATTTCACTAACCCCTTCCCAAGTGCATCTTTATATTTAGAATTCATGCACATGCGAATACACAAAGTTGCCAAAGCGACTGCCATTAAAAAAAAAGGCAAAAATAACTTCTGCAGATCCAATGCTCTGCTAGATACAAATGCATCATCACATGTTTCTAATTTGAAAAACAACCTGTTGGTCTTGGTAGGCAGTCAAAACTCAGGCTGCATAGAAAAAACATTGAACCCTTCCATGACTCTCTATCTCAGTGATCCACTGCAGATGTAGACACTCACAATTTTCCCCTGAGAGGTGTGAAAGTGCTTTGGCCACAGTTAGGCTACACTGTCAGAGGACATCAGGCATCCCCTTGTATGGCCACGTACAGTACGTGTGCATGAACGCATGAACTCAGACACACATGTATGATGAGCATCAGTGGACAGGGAATGTCCTAATTGGTTGTAGCCCCCATAGAGCTTTATAAAATATCCGTAGCAAATGGCTGAAAAAGTACTTCAGCACCCACAGGGAAATTCTTTGAGCGAACAATCTGGACCAATGGAATCAAAGACATTGTATGGCAGTTGACAGGACCATTAGAAGAAAAGGAAAGGTTTTAAGATCAATAGAAAAAGTAGAAAGAAAGAACTGAATTTCCCAGGAGAAATGAAATTTCTTCCCAGTTATCTAGCTGTGAAGTGTGTTGGTCTTAATACCCCGAAACAGGAATCTGTGGTCCATTCAAGAATGTCTCTCTGTAGACTTTAAATTAGTGGCACTCGTTCCAGATCATTCCGACTCCAGCAGATGGTGCCTGCCACTCACAAACCCTCAAGGTTGTGTGGAAAGAAAAATTATTAGTCAAACACTCCTTTAAAAGCTCTTCTTTGGCTGTGAATCACAGTTGTTAAATGGACAAAAATTAAAAGGTGAAAGTAGGATGAAGTAGGGTGATGTGTCAAATTTGAGATGCATGATATGACTCATGCATCATTTTTTTTTTAGCCTCTTATGTCAAGTGCTAAATAAAAGCAAGCGTTGTACTAAACAGCCTTTCAGCGGCAGCTTCCTTGACATTTTCCTCAAAAGTCTGGGTGTCTTTTGTTTGGCGAACAGAGCGAGCGAGGATCCTGTATGACCTTTTAGTCTTAGCTTTGATCAATTGTTGTACAATCAAATGCTTCCTTAGCAACTGCTACTATCTGAATACAGCAAAGCCTTTAAACTCACATCAGCCACAATCACGGACAAGGTCCTCAAAAAACTGAATAAGTGCATAACTAGGCTACGTAATACATAACAGATTGATTAGTCCTGGTTATGTAAAGGATCTGTTGTTGCCAGTCTCACTGAGAATCAACCAAGCCTTCGGTTTCATTATGCTTGCAGCCACTTGGATCTCATTGTTTTGGCTTTCTGGTATAGACTGATTGGTTGCTTGCCAGTGGCTATTAACAACCCCAAATGCAAAACCATAGGCAGCTATTTACAGCAGGCTCAGATGAGTGACAATTTGTGAAACAGCAGAGAAACAAAGGTTACAAGTGGCTGCAAAAGAAAGTGCTTGAAGCATTTTGAGATTTTCTTTAGTAAGTGTAAGTTAAAGCAGGCATTAACAAAATACTATGGATAATATAAACACAGGACCTAAGCTTCGGAAGATCATTATTGTGTGATGTTCAAATGTCAGCAATCGGCAGTTGTTTGCGAGCAATATTGGGCCTTTGTTTGTTTATTTACTGGCGCCTTTTTTAACCTCTCCAGAGGCCTTATGCAAAATTGTGTTTGCTTGAGGAACCTAGCTGCGTTCTTAACATCAAAATCCAACCAAACGTGCGAATGATTAAAAATGAACCGATAAAATAGCATATTTGCTACATAGTTCTAAGTGACACAATGAAACGATTGACCTCCCTGCACTCAGCCCAGTCTGAATATCCAGGGCGCTAACACCCTTGAGCACAACAACATGCTTTATGCTGTGAAAAGGGTGGAGGAGTGAGGCATGAATAGAGGGCAAAGAAGCACCCTAATTGATGTTGAGAGTGTGGGAAAACAATCATTGGTAACAAAAAAAAAAACAGGGATCAAACTGGCGACCTCAACGTAAGTGTCACAGTCTAACCAAGTGAGCCAGCGGGGCATTGCTGTGAAATCACACATGAACAGACTTGCGCTATGTTTGGAGGGCAGAGGAACAATTGTTACTCACTTTGACAGTCCTGAGGTCCTTAATTACCAAATGTGTCAATTTCTATGTGGGGAGGAGAAAAAAAAAATATGTTGGCACAGTGAGGCCCCTTGGCCGTCATGGGACCCTTCACACATGCATCGTCCCCGTATAGCAAAAAGTGACTCTGGTTATAAAGATGAAGACAATTAATGCTGCTATATGGGTGGCCTGGTAGCTGAGAGGTTAGTGTGCAACCGCTGTCAGCAATGAGTCCATGTTTCGACCATTAGAGCGCCTCTTTTCCTGTCTTTCTCTACTTAAACTGTCTATTAAAGGCAAAAATGCCAGAAATGTCTTTTTTAAAAAGCTGCCACATAATTTCTAGTGAAATTTCTCTGTATCGTGTGATGCCACGAACAGTTCAAAGATATCTGCAAACATTTTATATACCTCTACTGCAGGAATTTGAGGATTCAGTGCAATAACTTAGCTCTATTCTCAGATGTTGTACCAGAAATCTGTTGAAGCCACTCTCCCAGCTTGAGGTCCGCAGCCCCGAACACTCTTTTTTTTTTTTTTTTTACCGCAGGGACCACTTTGGACTTCAGCTCCCGCATCTGTTTCAGTTATTCGTTCAGCCACTGGTACCTCTCTCCACCTTCTCATGCTTCCTCTTTACTGTCAGCTGGGATTGCCACATCTTTCATAACTGCCCTCTTCTCCTCCTTGTCAACCACCACTCTGTCTGGTTGGTTAGTCAGCAGCTGCTTGTCAGTGTGGAACTTGAGGTCCCACAGGATCTTGGCTTTGCTGTTTTCAGTCACTTTCGGTGGTGCCTTATTGGTACTTGGTGACTTCCATTCCTGCATCTTGTGCCCCATCCTCTGTGGTAGATGCCTGCCTCTGTGGGTCTGGTACTTATGGTCTGTTCTTGTGCTGCCATTATCAGTACCTCTGTGCTTTCCTTTGGACCAGCTGTCCCCAACTACTAGGATTTCCTGCTGCTAGTCACCTCACTGTTCAATGCTTCGTCCTGAGTGCCTGAGGTACTTGCTCAGCTGTTCATCCCCGGAGGCCACCTTCCTGACTGGTTCATGGATACTGTGCGGTTTTTGTTTTCATAGCCTCTCCATCCAGTTATGTGACCATCTGCAGACGCTGACTGGTTACACTGTGAGCCGGAAACCTCACAAAATTCCATTTCACCTAGAAAAGAACTGAATTTTTGTTGTTTATCTTATCATGAAAGCTTGGGAAGCATTTACCAGCTTCTGCAGACAGAAAAACTTTTCATTAATAACAACTTTTGTGCTTTCAAGGAAGTTTTTTATCTAATACAAGGTGAATTACTGGTACACTTTTGGAATCAGCTGATATTACAGGTTGCCTCTAATAACAACTTACTAATAATTGACATTTGTTTGGATCATATCCAGGCTTCCCAGTCAGTGTTGTATGTCCACAACTGATGAAAGCAGTATGGCTTTGCTGAAAATGTCACACTTGGATGTACATTTATTAAAGAACAAGACAAGGGATCAAATTGTAAAGCATTTTCACACAGCTATCATGAGGACTGAGGCCTGAATGTTTTGTCGTGGTCACAGATCAGCAGCAAATAACTTAACAATAGATTGTATCACTGTGCAAAAAGATATGTTGTTTATATTTAGCTTGTATTGTTAGTACTGCTATGAAAATCAATTAAAGAGATACACAGGTGTTGCAATATTCATACTTTTAGTATTGATCTGCTAATTACTAATGCAAACGTCCCTGGCTCACTGCTTCTCTGGCCTCACTGTGAACAACAGCACCCTCGGGGTTGCTGCAGGGACATGCAGGATTATAAACTGCCGAAGATGAGTGCGCAGTAAGCTGAGCCATGGATCAAACTGCAAAATCCGTGTTTTATTTACTTGACTGATTTTATAAACAAGACAGTTGTTGCAGACAGGTACAGTGGGGCCTGCAGTAGCACTTGATTTACCTGGGGCTTACAAGCCTCTGCTGAGCAGGGGAGGTGTGTCAGGAAAAAGCAGGGGCAGAAATACTGTGTGTGGACATTTGCGTGTACGCACACACACACACACATACACACCTGCATCCATCTGCGCCTGAGTGTCTTTGTGTTTCATGGTGTGTAATGGAAAGGTAGCGAGGGATGTGTGTGTGTGTGTGTGTGTGTGTGTGTGTGTGTCTGTGTGAGTGTGCAGTATGCAGCCCCACAAGAGACTCGACCAGTTGTTAGGTTAGAGCTTCCCTACAACTTAATGAGGTCGA
Organism: Stegastes partitus; assembly: GCF_000690725.1. Classification (NCBI taxonomy): domain Eukaryota; kingdom Metazoa; phylum Chordata; class Actinopteri; family Pomacentridae; genus Stegastes; species Stegastes partitus. The sequence goes on from NW_007578848.1 coordinate 27,157, forward strand.
TGGAGGCTTGTTACCAACCTCCCTCTCCTCTCCTTCCAGTGGGCGGATGCCCTACCATTTTTACCCTTATGGCTTGATTTGAGTAGGTAATGGCTTAAATCGCCACTACAATAACCTTTATGTCCTACTGCATCAACAACATTGATACATAGGTGGAATTTGGTACCCTCAGGGTATCTTCTCTCTGTGGTTAATGCATTTGTGGTTTTTATTTAGCTCTTTATGTCTCCGTCTTTCTTTCTCTCAATGTTGCTTGTCTTGAAGATTTCTTGATGGTTTCCAATATATCATTTGTCTTCAATTCATTCTGACAGCGTCTGCACAGTGAAAACTCTCTTGTCAGCGTTAAAATTTGTACGTCAATGCCATTTCCTGCAATATAAGTTGTTGCGTATGTCAATCAAATTAATGACTGAGTGGCTTCTATTGTTTTATATATCTTTTTTTTTTTTTTCCTTCCTTCATCTACTAAACAGAGAGATGTTAATCAGGTGTATACTGTACAAAAAGATGGACGTGATTTATAATTAAAGTCAGATATTAATACATCTTTCAAACAGTCAGATATTAATACATCTTTCAAACTACAACACTTCATCTTTCATTGGTTCATCAAGGAATTTCTTTGTCTTCAAAAACACAGCAGAGTTTGCCTTTGAAAATGCATGTCCTCTTTCATGTAAAGATGAAATGCAGCTATTTTTTATTCAGCACTTACTATATTTCCTTTTTATTAACTCTTCATTGCCCTCGTTCAAAGGTGTGCCAATACAATCAAACCAAATGCACCGTAGCGGACATTACCAGGAAAACTTTCGTGATGGTAAGTGCTAGGAGAAAGAGGGCATAATTCCAATGGCAAGATAATGACATGGTAATTGCTACTCTGAATGAGGAGGTTTATTTTCAGCACGGTAAAAGTCATAGCAGCTACCACCTACACAGCCAGAGCTTAGAAAGGGGCTTTACAATTGCAATCACTGGCTTCTTTGCTCATAAAGCAACAAAAGGGAGCTATTTTCTGAGAAAGGGACTTCACAAGATTGTCATTGACTTTGCCTGTGTTACTCAGTTTGACCTGGCAACTAAGAGCGCTGTGGCAGATAGAAAACTAATTAGGATGAGGGCTATCACAGGGTAAAATCAAACACAGTATTGACAGCGTGGTATCAGTTTGAGGTTTTTCTTCCCCTTTGTATGGGTGGATACTGACAATTAGAAAAAGATTTAATGATGCAGAGTGGTGGCGAAGTGAGATATTTTCCATTTGCATCTACAATCGCATGTTAGCTTTCTACATGAACAATTCTTTGAGAAAAACAGGTGTGAAAATTGGCATAATCAATGTACAAAAGATAATTACCCTGATATAATGTCAACAAATTAGTTTTATGCAATATTAGCTGGTGCTTTCAGTTTGTTTCTGTTTGGAAAATGACTCATTCAAACAGGTTTAAAAGTGACATTAGGACATTTTAAACAATAGCCAGGAATGTGACATTACAGGCCAGAATCAAAGCAATTCTTAAAATAGTCACATTCTTTAATCTGTTGATTCGGGTACATGAACACACATTTTCTGGCATTCTCAAGTACATTTACATGAAAGACTTGAAATTTACATCATTGGCTGGTGTCTCAGCCTGGTATGATGAAATGTCTTGTGATGGGTTATCTTCAACAAACAGCAAAGTGGAAGAATCGTTCATGTCAGAGGACTTTTTGTCAAGAGGCAACTAAAAATAACCATAACCCTTACCCCTAGCCATAATCCTTGACTTGCTAGCTAGCTAAATGTAATAAAGAAAAAAATCTTAAAGCTAATTTAAATCATTCCTCCAGGATTATGTACTGATCTGAAGTGGCCACTCTGCCAAGACTGCAACACCTGGCTACAGGATTAGTGCTCAACCATGTGACCCACAGCAACCATGATGTTAATCATGTCGATGTTGGTTATTTAATCCTATTCAGGACTTTCGGTTTCTTTTTGACCCCCGGCCATTTGGTTTTGCTCACAGCCATTGTGGGGGTTTTTTTTGTTTTTTTTTAAAGATTAAAAATTTAATATGAAAAGAGGGACATTTGTTTTTTGGAACAAAAAATATGTAATAACTAGAATAGAATAGAATAGAATAGAATAGAACTTTATTGATCCCTTTGGTGCAAACCTCAGGGAAATTGTTGTTATAATATACATACGTATAATTTATTTAACATAATATAAAGGTCTATAATGAATACCAGCAAATATTTTGCACATATTCTTTCTTGGGGTCCAATGGACCCCAAAAGACATTCTACATATGGCAACATGAAGGTCCTGAATAGGGTTAAGGGTATCTCTACACGATAAAATGTCATAAAATGGCCCCTTAAATTGCCTTAATGATGTGATATAAAGTCATGTTTAGTATTGACTAATGGCACTAAATCCAAATGCAAACAATAACATTTGGGGTTTCATGTCCATGTACACAAATAAGTAAAATTTGTGTCCATGCACACAAATCAAGAGATTAAAGATCACGACTATTTCTCTTATTGCTGCTGTGATTCGGGCAGAACTGGCACATCAACACTAATAAGGTTTATCTTGTGTTGCAGAGAGGAGATGAAGGCATTAAATAATCTGTTGCATGAACATAAGGCATGTGTACACATTTGTATGTGTACTTCTTCTTGCTTAGTGCTTTTAGCAATCAAATTTCAGGGCTCTATAAAGTAGCAGCGATTCAATAAAACCAAATTACCAATTAAATGGGGTTTATTGTAAGATTAACAGCTCAGTTGGCTGCATGTTTTAAAAAACTGATGAACGCATCACTGCTGCATGATTGGATGAGATTAGCAGTCGGCAGCAACAAGGAATCAGCCTCACTAGATTATTAGTTTTTCTCTGCTTGATGCCAGTTAACAAACTATTGAAACTGCTGTCAGTTAGAGAAGTTTTTCTTGAATGAAGAGAATGAAGACAGCTAATGTCAACATATCATCACTGCTGGATAGCCATAGAAAGATGACCACCCCAGAAGAGTGCTGTATATTTTTGATGTGATGTATTTTTGACAGATGTATTATAATTATAGGCAATGTGTGTATGTATGATTGAATTAAAAAGTAATTATGGTTAAACTGTATTGAAATGAGGAGATTCTCATAATTAGTGCATAAAGCCATGCCTGTTTTGCTCCCCATAATTCAATTATTGCACCTTGTAATTGTTTTATGAGCATCCCATTATTATAAAATAATTGAAACATAGTTTGGTGACTCAAGCAATAACATGGAAGCTGGTCAACTATTGCAAATTACACACATATGTTCATAGTGTTGGTAGCATTCATATGCATGAATCAGTAGATTCCATCTATTATATAACCTTTTTTACAACCTGTCAGTGTCTATGTAAGATATTGCAAACGTTGGCAGTTTCTTCTTGGAATAAAATTCGAAACTTTATCTGATGAAGGGAAGAATGACATGCAAGTAACTGAGTATAAGAGAAACATCCCCACTTGTGCTTATCTGTTATTTTGGACAGATGACGGCAGGGAGCTCACCAGTCTGCAGAGAAAAGCCTTGTCACTACTGTGGAAATCCAGGATAGTCAGATAATGCCTCCTGCTTCCAGAGATCAGTAGTGGAGTCACTTGGGAATAAGACGATGCGGCTAGATGTGAGACTGAGGGATTGTGGGTAGAAAGTGAGGTCAAGCTATTTAAGGATCATATCCAGGACTGGTCAACTGCTCACAATTCAGAGGTCACGCGGCTGGCTACATTAGTATTTAACCTGTTTAATGATGAGAGCTGGATACGCTGTAAGTGCTGCTCTGTGACCAGCCTGTTCAAAAATGCAAACCCTCCATACGATTAAAAGTGAGCAGAAAAGAATATGTTATAGCACAGACAGCTCTCAGTATGCCTGTAGTACTGAACTATGTTCAATTATATATTGTTTGCAGTGTGTGTGAGAACCAAAATGGGCTTTTTCTTCAAAATTATAGTGCTTCAAGTGCATAAGAATCCATCAGCCTCGCTCCAAATTGTCAAATTGTTTCCATAATAGTGGAGTATATACGTTTATGCATTTTCATTCATCACTTTGAGGGATGTTCAATTGCCATTAGTTTGCTAACTGCAGCACAGCATTTAAACCAGGTACTTTGAGGTACTTATTTGTTTATTTTTCTTCTCTTCTGAGGGAATTCAAAATGCTTTCTCCTCAACAATCTCAAGTCAAGGTTCACTTCCAGAGTTTCTGACCGTATAAAACAGTTTTTATCAGCATATAGATTTTGCTCCCATAGAGGCTTATTTTACAACTTTGCTTTGTTTCCACCTAAAGTCTATATAATTTAAGCTGCCCGTAGCCATTTATCCTGCTTCCAGTATTTGGGCTAAGCTTTGTGACAGTTACACATTTTTCTTCTTAAAGTTTTGCGGTTCAGCACAGTTAATTTGATACTACACTTAACGTGTCAAGACTCAGCTTTAATTTGAGGAGGTTTACATAAAGCTGTGCAGGAAATACAGGCCTTTTGACACATAGACTCCAAATTGCAAGGATTCAAAACTTGGCTTCAACATGGCTTTGGGCAGCTGTGTGTCGTTCGACCATGCAAGTGCAGAAGATAATAAGGAGACTCAAATTAAGGGAAAAAACTGAGAGAAACATCAAAGATGGGTGGTTTGCAAATTCAGCTGTTTTGTTTATTATAAACAACATTTATAACATTTAAAAAGAAACAGACACAGGAAAATGAAATGGATATGGAGGCAAGTAGACTTTGGAACAAAAATCTTTTGATAGTCGACCGTGAAACATGTACACAATTTTCTTGAATCGCTGTGCAACCGAGGAGGTTTGGTGTAAATTCTTTTTTTTTTTTTTAAGTGATGCTCCACAGTCCACCAGGTCACTGGTTTTTCATGAGTCTCATTATTATCTCCTTCACTTGCAGGGCGCATTACCCTCTTTAATGACCTAGCACATTTGCCATCAATCTAAATATTGTTTTTTTTTATTTAAGATCAGCACATCTGTTGTGTTTTTATACAGTATTCATGAAAAAGAGCCAGGCTTTATCTTTTGCAAAGAACTCTGCAGTCTCACTTTTCCCAAGAACATGAGCCAGACACATCTTTGCAAACTTTCAATCAGTCTGTCAATTAGACCTAAACAGAAACCAATAATTGAGTCTGTGGCATTTCAGTTTGATTTGGTTTTCAAGTGAGCATTAGAGTGTAAACACATCCTGTAGCTTCCACTTTAACAAACATTAGAGGTGCTGTGTGTAATCAGTGCATGCACATGTATTGTTGTACAAGTGCATGAACCTTTACACTTGCACATATATGCTGGTGAGCACAAAGTTAAGCCATTATTTAAGCTGCAAAGTGCATTCCACAGATTTAGTTTAATATTTTATGACTGTACAGGGCGTCTCAGTTCACCAGTGTACTGGCAGCGCTGATCATCCAACTGAATGCAGCAATGCATGAAAAGGTCCGGCAGCTGACGTCAAAGCGCTCTCATAGCTGTGTTTCACATCGAAGAATAATAACTGATGCAACTACCGTAACAGTTTTCACATAATTTCATACACAATGGGCTTTTTTATCATTTTTTTTTTTAAGCACTTTGTTTACTTCTTTAGCTGCTCAGTTGGTTTAATAAGACACCCGCTGAGCTATTTCAGTTTCTATCTGTGATTGTAAACTGCACTTTGAAGTTAAAGCTCCTGGTCACACCCTGGCTGTTTAATGCATCTGAGTTCATGTGTGAGACCTTTCATACCAACAGCTTATTGACTGCTGCTCTTATTTACACTCCACAGGACACACAGCAGTCTCTGAGCTGAAAGGATGATAATGCGGAGGATTGCAACACCACTGACAGATGTCTGGCACTGCGTGCTGTGGCCCCAAATAGATATGACTAAAACAAAAGACATAAGTATGAGACTCAAAAAAGCAAAAGCAGCTAGACAGATGGAAAATTACTGGTGCACCTCTAACAATTAAACACCACAATGCACCAGTAAAAAAAAAAAACAAGATGCTGTTTCTGTTTAGCCTCTTTGTCTTTGTCTGAGAATCACAAAGTGCATATGTTTGCTGGGAAACAGAGCACAGAATCAAAGGTGTGTTTTGCAACACAGGAAATAGTGCAACCTGCAAAAACAATTACTGAGAAACTGATATTGATCAGGAACACAGTTAAACCTTTGCAGATATGGAAAGGCCAATTTGTGCTCTAGAAGAGTAAACCTTCTATTTATTGCAGGTGATATAAGGGAAGTTGTTTGCCGTTAAAAATGAACAAAAATTATAATACTAATCACACTTAGAATTCAATTTAACCTAATGTATGTAACATTAATAACTTAACAACAAATGACAGTAACAAGCCTTAGAGGGAGGATTAAAGCTATTTATATATATATATACCTCATAATAAAATAAATATACAAAGAAGAACTAATATGGAAGTGTGCTGAATCTGAGGAAAGCCTTCATTTGACTTTTTATAAAAAATGTTTGAAACATTATATTAAACATCATAAACTAATACTGTGTAATACGATGTCCTGCGGTGCCTTGATGATCAGGTTTGACTTCCCTGCAATTATGTGAGGCAGCTTATTTTGCTTCATTTGCTTCGGCCTACAGCTGGAAAATGACTCACATTGGTTCTACATCAAAAAGGTTCTCAGGTGTTTCTCTGCCTCTGACATGAACTGCACATGTACTCATAGACTTTGATGTGCCCTCAAATAGGGACCGTTTAACCCGTGAGCTGCAGTTCAACTCTAAACAGTTTCCTTTGTGTTACTTGAAGTTTCAGGGTCAAACCTTTATTCCTGGTTGGGCGCCATGATCTCATCACACAGGAGTTAGAAGTTAATTAGTTAGAAGTTTTTTTTAACCTTTAGCTTGATGACTGTCAAGATGGTTGAGGTAACACATTTTTAGATTATGCTTTTAATGAGTAAACCATTTACCAACTGTCATTTTCACTGTCCACTCCAAGCTGTGGGACTTTTCAGCTCAGCCTCACGGCTTCTTTTCTGAAATGCCGTATCAAGACAATCAAAGGTGAAACAACTAGCAAACACTGAGACCTCATACTCTATTTGCTCAAGGAATACAGGCTTCCACTCGGTAAATTAAACCTTTTCCAGAATCTATGGGGACTACAGCAAAAACATTTTCTTTCTGTAGAAAAGCCCTCAGGTGCTTGCTTCACTGTTCTGTGGACCGGTGTAAGAGTTGTCATTTCCGTCCGTCAGTTCACAAGAACCGTGTAGATTGTCTGAATTGGTTCTGGAAGCTGTTTTTTTTTTTTTTTTCAATTTATTTATTTTTTCGTCTTCTCAACTTTATTCCTGGGAAGCTGACTGGTTCTTACCCAACCAAGAAAGCAGATAGAACATTTTAGTGAAGATTTGAGGTATTGAAACAGGCAAGGGAAGTCCTGTTTTCTAATAATCAGGTTTTTACTCTTCCTCACTCATCAAATAGTAATTCATAAATCATGTCTTTGTTCTTGTGTGATGCTAAAACGTTCTAATAATGTAAGAACAATTACACAAAGACTTAATGCAAGTAATTTTCATGTCCAAACATGTATAGTATGGGACCCTGTACACTACCCTGAGGAACCCCACAACTGACAAGATTTGATTCGGTTACAATACTGTACACACAAAAATTCTGAAATTAGTAGTTGTCAGAATCACAAAACGTCTACATAAACTAAATAAAGAACTACTTCAACTTTCCAGTGATCCTAACTACCTGAATAGGGACTGAGGAAATGCTGCAGGACTATAACATTTCCATATTGACACTGCATTTAAATAGGGAAACTCAGATTTGTGTTTGTGGATTTGACAGATATCCACAGAAAGATGGTGAATCTATTTTAGGTCACTGACCTCTGATTTACCTGCCAGAAGGACATCATTTTACAGTATTTCTAACAAAATGTAAAGAATATGAGATACTTAAGGCAATGTGGAGAAAGAGCAGAGGTTGTTGTTTATATGGAAGCACCAGCAATCAGGCCAACAGTGAAAACAGTCTCACATTCTGTAACTAAGGAAGTGGAGTGGGCAAATAAATAAGATTAGACAGCACAGGGCATCTGCAGGGTACACACACAGACCGATGCCCCAGAGCGATGCTTACACATCCTAACAGGAGCACGCTTCCCTCACTCCAATTCTCTTTCTTCTCACTTAATCCTTCTTCCCCCTCTCCTCTGCTCTGAAGCCTTTCCTCTGCCCCTCTCAGCTAACTTTTCTTATTAATTTAGTTGGCTACTTGGAAAAAAAATATGCTCAGTCTTTGGTGTTATGCTGAACTGCACTCTATTGCACAAACGCAGGCACACACAATATGGACACAACATAATGTCAATCCCTCTCCACTAGTCATACGTTTATAGTCAGGACCACAACAAATGTGTGAACCTCTTAAAAGTATAAGTAATCTCATCAGTGCAGTGACATTCAGATGTACTCTGGGTTGGATGTACCAGACCCTATTAGAAATTCACAAATTGCTCACAGTCTGTCCTTTGCAATGTCGTGATGAACAGAGGTTTTCAAGCACCTCAGCGTAAGAACACTTGGGGCTCATATAAGGCTGCAAAGGACACAGAAGTGTCTCAAAAAAAAAGGTGTCCTTTACAAGTCAGTAGCTAAGTTAATAGATGCAACTTATGGGTTGGGGGGGGGGCAAGTGCTAAAGTGACATCTACAATGACAAGAATCCTGATGAAGACGTGGTTTTCAATAATGAACACTGCTTAAACAAAAACATGGGTGATGTGTCAGGTTTGGTAAAGCTACCCTTCCTGTATGTTCCACAACGCCTTTGGCACTATTTTGAAAGTCACATATTGCACCCCTTTTCACATTTATCAGTTATTAAGTGTCACTTCCCCATATTGTGTCTTGAAGGTTTTTCATACAAAATAATGCAAAGATTTTAATTAGTTAATTTTAGCATGATTGGTCTCAGCCCAGGGCTGCAAGGTGGATCGGTGGTTAACACCATCGCCTCGCAGCAAGAATGTCGATGGTTCGCATCCCGGTGAGGACACCCAGGATCTTTCTGCGTGAAGTTTACATATTCTCCCCGTGCAGCGTGGGTTCTCTCTGGGTTCTCCGGCTTCCTCCCACAAGTACAAAAACATGTTGAGGTTAATTGGTGATTCTAAATTGTCCGTAGGTGTGAATGTGAGTGTGCTTGGTTGTCTGTCTCTAAGTGTAGCCCTGTGATAGACTGGCGACCTGTCCAGGGTGTCCCCTGCCTTCGCCCTGAGTCAGCTGGGATAGACTCCAGCCCCCCACAACCCTAGTGAGGATTAAGCGGTGTATAGATAATGGATGGATGGATAGATGGATGGATGGTTTCAACCCTATCATAAACTGTTTCAGCGTTTGTAGCTTTTATCCAGCTGACCTGCTGCTGGCCATGCCTATTTCAGGAAGAAAACTGTCCCTGAGTCTGTGATTTATAAACTATGGCTGAACTCACAACAAAGCTGTTGTTTTTACCTCATGTATATGGTGAGTTTGTCAGACGATGTTGTGGGTAAAAAACTAGTAGGAGGAAATGCAATGAAGTGACTGGTGGTTAACATGTTGTCTTAATGGGCTGCATTTTAGTTACTATTTCACACTTGTGTTGTTGTCTAGGCAAGAGAAACAGAAAGCATTTTACTGCATTAAAATACAGGATTTGTTAGCACAGTTAGCAGGAGAGACGTAAACAGATGTAAACGCTGACTGAGTTTAAGTTGTACCGAAGCACAACAGACATGCAAACACACTAACACATCCAGTCCTTGTTAAGTGTCTTAAATGTGGTCTTAAGGTTTACACCATCTCTGAATGACCCCCAGCTTTACAGATTCCACTGAACTGTGACCTGACATACATTGAGAGCAAATGGAAATATTAGTCAAACGACCAACACAATGCACTGACATTGAAGATTTTCCTATTGTTATCATGCCATTGCCATCAATAACAAAAGCAATGCACTGGATCCTCAGCTCTTCACATGCTGGGAGTGCATGAAGACTCATGTGTTTGCTTTAGCAGCCAACAGCAGAACATCTGGTATGTTTTTCTCATTGGTTGAAACATTTTAGACTTAACAAAAGCATTTCTGGAAAGGAAAAAAGCCTGTGAGGCAGCTGCTCATTCTTGACCCATCTTGCAAGCAATGGACAGTGAGGGGCCAATAACAAGCAAACCATAAGCTGGATGACTACTGGCTCATTTTTGGAACACAGCAGCTTAGTAACGTTCTCTCTGGCTTGTAAAGCTGGTTGGCTGAATAGTTGGACAAGGGCTTGACGAATGGCAGAAGTAGATGCCCTCATGTTCAGATCCTAATAGTTTTTACTTTACACCTCTGAATTGATAACAACAACAAAACGGAACAAAAACTTATTTTCACTATATGGAAACTTAAAAGAAAGAAAACAATACCGAGCAATTGCACGTCTTAAGGCAGTACTTGACTCATCATATCTACAAGGACCAAAAATTGATTCACCAATAATTAATAACTGTAACTGTAAAATAGTGTAGCTGAGTATGAAGCACAATATTTCCCTCCTAAAATGCATTTATGTAGATGTAGAAAATAGTCAAGTAAAGTCCAAGAATGTTAACATTCTAAAGTTAATCTAAATAGATGTACTTGATTCCTTCCCACCACTGATTCATAAGACAAAATGTATACTCTCTAAAAAAATTTCTTGAAATTAAATCAGTACTTCAAAGTACACATGCCATTTTTGTCACAAAAACACATTTTAAACACAGGATGCGCTCCTAACAAGATTTTGCTGCACTGTTGGCTACAGGCATGGGATAACAGTGATGGATAACAGTCATAACCTACCAACAAGGTAAAGATGGAAACAATCTGTAGAAACAACTATAAGGATAAGAAAAGTAATTGTTCAAGTTTGAAAACAAAATAAGGTGCCGAGAAAGAAAATAGTAAGATGTAGATGGAGACTTAAAGCAGATTCGAGTCAGCTGTAGCAGCGGTGTGAATGTCTCTAGAAGCAATTAGAGTGTGACTGATCGGGAAGGAGGGAGTGAAAATGGAGCTTAGCAAGTGGAGGGTGACATAAGCATTAATCTAGACAGGTATGAGGTAACGGCACTGCTAAGTGTACTGTAAATTGGATGTGTCTTTTTTTTAATTATTCTAAAAAGATGTCATACGGTTTTATTGAGTTGACAGGGTTAGGAGTCATTATGTGACAATAATGTAAATCGAAGAACAGGATGATATTAAGTGTCAAATTAACAAGTAGTGACATTATATTCAGGCAAAGAAACATTATATTAAGGTTACATTAACCCAGAAACATCATATTTCATAGGGTGTAATGTGTGGGGGATGTGCTGTTTTATTTATAGCAAAAGCTCAGTAAATCTGTTCTATCCACAATATAGCATATGGAAACTATAACATAAACGTGATACTCAGTTGAACTGGCTGTCACAGAGTTATTAAAGGATTTGCAGTGGCGACATACGATGATGCCTGGTGGCTGGTTTGTGACACACTTCATAAGCACATAAAACTTCCAAGCCTCATATGTGGGATATTTTTCATCTTTTGATCCACATAACTGAAAAGCAGTCACTTTGGTTTTTCAAAGTGACTGCTTATTTTTAGTTAATTTTAATCAGTGTGAGCTGTTGGATGTGTGGTGACATTTGTCATTTTTATAAAACAGAACACATTTAGTGTAATGGAATGGGCTTTTCCACCATAATACCATTAACAGAGTTTCCTAAAGTGATTTGGAAGACAGCTCCAGTGTTCACACCAGTAGTCACATTATCATACCTTTATATGTTATGTGTGTGTGTGTGTGTGTGTGTGTGTGTGTGTGTATATGTATACTTTTGATGTTAGATTCTTCCATTCCAGATCCATCACTATCCGTACTCTTGTTGATATCCTTCTGTATTTGTTACAATTGATCAGTTCTGTGCTTTGCAATTTCTTTCCTGTTAACTGACGCTCAGTGGGAGGGAAAGAGAATTAAAGGCTGATTTATGCTTGTTGTTGACTTTTTTATCAGCATGTGTGAAAACTCCCAATGGCAACCTCCAGACAAAGGTTGATGTGTTAAGAGCCATGATATGTGCACAGTTACTTTATGTGCTTCAGCACAGGTAACACATGAGATGCAAGAAAGCATCTGAAATGCATGTTTTACATTTTAAACTAGAGACTTATTTAATGTTGACAGCAGGAGTATGGGACTATTATAGTCAGCCATGCAAAAATGTACAGTATGCTGCTGCTGTAACTTTCTGAAATTGGTAAATGCAAAGCTTTTCACCTGAAAATGGATGGTTCCTTGACTTGAGTCGACTGGTTGTGTTAATCCGGGCAGTGGTGGAGCTTGCCAAGAAGCAGTGGGGAGTGAACTGGCTGCAGTCACAGCAGAAGTGTTGCACAAAGCCAAAGTAGTATTAGAATATTTTTGATCATTTATCAAATGAATGATGTTCAAATAACAATAGCAGCATAAAATTCTCCTGAGCTTATTAATGTTACAGTTGACTAATCAACAACTTTCATACATGCAACACCATCAGGGAAGCATCTGATCACTTACAAATGTATTGTGAAGCCAAACAATAACACCAAACACATAGTCAGAAAATAAGGCTCCCACACACATTGTCACATCGTACACCTGCAGAAGAAATGTGCATTCTTGGAACATCCCACCTGCCAACTACCTTTAAAAATTATGCTCAAGTAGTATTGGTGCTATTCCAAAGAGTAGTCTCTCTCTCTCTCACACACACACACACACACACACACACACAAACACATGCACGCACGCACGCACGCACGCACGCACGCACACACACATACAACTTCCTTTTTCTCTTGACAGCCACTTGTATGAAACTGAATTATACATACAAATAATTCATGGATATTTCTGAAAGCAGCCTTATTTTTCTTTGAGTGCTCTTTTTTCCCCCCGTTTGTTTGAAGTGAAGCTCTCGTACTCACAAATAGTTGTGTTTAAGTGCTGCCTGTTTGTGATACATGAGGACTGATTCCTACATACTTTCTCTTGCTTGTAGATATTTTGACCACTAATACTCACATAGGGCAATATTTGTTATTATTGTTATTATTATTTTATTATTATTAAATGCTCTGCTAGCCTGCACATTAGGATGTATACACAGACTCACAGGTACATGGGTGACGTGACAACAATCGGTAAGAAAAGGTGTAGTTCATGCAAGTAATGCTTCCTATTGATCAGCAGTTGGTGGTTGTTATGTACCAAGAGTAAAACTGCAAAAAGCAAAGAATGGGATAGAAAGAACATAAAAGGCTGCTACCAAATTTAAACAAATTAAATGTTTTTGCAGATTTTCATGAGGAAAGAAGAGCATTGATCCTCTTTGCTACGCCTCAATGATGTGCACAGTATGCTTTCAAATTAAACACAAAACTGCTTTTTCAAAATAATATCCCTTTTCCTTCAAAAAGAGTAAAGTTAATAGTATTTTTTGTATCAATACCTGTATGTCAACATTATGAAAAGGTTTTTTTGTGCTACACTATTACAGTAGTTGCACAATATAGTTGAGATCTCTAAAGGAAATCTTTTTCAACTTGGATAAACACTGATCACAACATAATGTGGTAAATGTCGACTTGAAGTTTTGTGTCTCTGAATGTTTTGATTTTCCTCTTTGGTTCACTGAAGACACCAGGATTTTTATAAGGTTATAATCAGATGAGATGGAATCTGACAGAAACCTCTGACATCATTTTGTACACATTTGGTAACTGCTCTATAATTTAAAACAATGATTGACCCATTACTTGGTGCAGCACGGTTTTAGAGATCAATAGACGAGCTGCTTGTGTAAACAATCACTGCGAGAATAACAGATTATTCCACAGCAATAACCCGTAGCCATTTTTCCTGCTTGCAAAGATGTACACAAGAACATTCAAACGCTGCTGTCTTGTTCTTGTTTTGCAGGGCCTGTTCTTGGCCTTCGTCACTCACAGCTAATGGATGTCTTTACCCAGTATGCCTACAATGACAGCTTCTACGAGAACGGAACATGGAGCTTCAACGAGACAGAGCGCGAGCAGAAGCACCCGTACAACTACTACGCCATGCTGCTCACTCTGCTCATCTTTGTCATCGTCTTCGGCAACGTGCTGGTGTGCATGGCTGTGTCCAGGGAGAAGGCTCTGCAGACCACCACCAACTACCTGATTGTCAGCCTGGCTGTCGCTGACCTTCTGGTGGCCACGCTGGTGATGCCCTGGGTCGTCTACTTGGAGGTAGGATAGTAGAGATGTACACACACACTCTCTCACACACACACACACTATTTACACACACATACAGTCTTTGTACAGATTCGAAGAGACATAAATAGCTTGACATGCCCTATGCAGCAGACATGCCTTGTTATCTCTGTGCCTTCTTAAGCCCCTTCGCTCTGTGCTTTAGGAAACAGAAGATACAGATGAGTGATGAAAAGATGATTTGCAGTGTATCAGCTAGTGCAGCAATTGTTTTTGTATTATCTCTGATATCACAAATGTGTATATTATGAACAAAACATCAAAAGGTAGCCACTGAAAGCAATTACGACTTCAATTTTCCAAAGAAAATGACAAGACAGACTTAAAAGGCACTATTGGTGTATGACAGGCATTTATGTGAAATTTAGCGCTAGTAAAATACTATTTGAGTGAAGCAGGCTGCCCACAGTTATCTGCAGGTCAGAGGCTCAAGGTGAAGCAAAGGGGGAAGGCTAATGTGTTCACATCTGCCTTGTAAACATCAGTCTCGCGGTGGTTAAAAGCCCGGAATGTAGCCCGGTGATGTGACAACGGCAAAATGTCAGAGCAGTCTGGTTCATCAGAGGTCAGTTGTTTATGAATAATTTAATCTAATTCTGAGATACCTCATTTTGCATTCGCTCCTGTTTGGGATAATGCAGACCCCCTTTAAAAAAGAAAAGAAAAGAAAGAAATAAAGAAAGAAAAACAAAAAAGCAGTTATGACACACCAAAAACCTAAAGGAGAGCCCAGACTTTGGGTCAAGCATAAAATCATGTCTAATTTATCAAATCAATAGCAAGCAGGATGCGGGCTATCTTTCTGAAAAACATCTCTCTGCTGCATCTCTCTCATCTCTTGTATCTGTCTTCTCTGTCCTGGGGTTATTTCTGACCATTAGGCTTTAGGTCACGCTGTCTGATGTAGAGAAAGGCAATCTAAGACTACAGGGACTCTAATCCCCCGTGTCTCGCAGTGAGTCATGATGATTATCACTGTGATCAGATTACAGTGCATCCATAGAATGTCATAGTCCGTATTTGTACATGAAACCCAGGGGTGATTGTAAATGTGTCACTCTGTAGCAGTAATCCGACATCCGCAGACAGTACATTAACCTACTGAAAGTACATTTTGTCCAATTAAACAAACAAACAAACAAAAAAATCATCATTGGCGCTAATTCTCAGGCTGAAGTTTGTTTATCTATGCAACCTGCATACTGTGTTTGTTTTTACCAGAATGATTTACCTGCTTTCTCTGATGATGTGTGCAGCTGGGTGCACGCAGAAGGGAGCCGACATCAAACCAGATTGGAAATGTGGGAGTTGAATTGTTATCAGCCACATATCAAAGCCCCAAACTGTAGCATGAAACTTTCTCAATAAAATATTGAAATTGATATCATAGCGGAAAAGTAAGCCTTTGATGTTGCGAAGCAGTTTAATTGCACAGGTGCGTGTTGCGAAGTTTAGATGATGCATTTTGGAGCGTGATGAGTGCTGGAAATGCTGTGAAACTTCCGCGATTCACAGCATGTGTCTGGACACAAAACTGACAGTTGCGTCGCCTGCAACTCTATATAAATATAGCATCGGATTACAAGACCACTGACTCAGTTGCTTCTGTTGGCACCCTCGGCGTCTCCCTGCTTCTGTTGATCACAGATTCTGTGGCAAATTAATTCCTGTGAGCTGTAGGAATTGAAATCTAGATGGAAGATGCGAGAATAATATCATTATTTACATTTAGGTGAAGACATGACTACAGTTTTGTACCGTCTGCCTGAACACTTGTTTGGGGGTGCGTGTGAGGTGACTCACACCTACTGCTGTGTTTTTTGTTTCCTGTTCAAGCTGTGACAAGGACAGGGAAAAAAACACATTTAGGCAGTTTTCTGCACTGAGAAAGTCTAAAACCTCTAAACCCCACAACCCACTGGCCAGTCGGAAAGGCATTTTTATTTGTCACACCACTGATCAGAGCCAGAATCTGAAAAACAGAAAGAATAGTTGAATTTACAACTATCTGACAGTTCTTAAACCACTTATCTGTGATTTGCCGTTCTGTTGGAAAACTTTTTCACAATCTAAGCTTAAAGTTTTGATATTTTACCAAAAATCCCTTTATTTCAGATGTCACATTTTAAAAATAGGTCAAAATAAAAGACAACCATGAAGTCATTAGAGGCTCAGCTACAGCTAACAGTCAACTGACAAAAATGTTGTAACTACTCAGCTGAACTGCAGGCTTTTACACAGCGCAAACAAGTATAGATGCACATTAAAATGTTAGAAGTTGCCTAAAATATATATAGTATGTAGAGTTTTTTGTTGTTGTTGTTGTTTTTCTTTTCTAGTATCAGTAACACCTGTG
>NW_007578848.1:44301-146421 GCF_000690725.1 Stegastes partitus
AGGCAACAGTGCTACCAACTGCGCCACCCTGCAGCCCTATGTTAAAAATAATCAAAATAATTCAACTTTTGTTTTTACTTGTATTATGATTCATGGCATTATAACTGTGCCATATAGCACAAAAAAAATGTTTGAGTTCTCTCTCCTTGTATCCATCATTGTGGGTTTTCCATTTAGGAACAGAACTTTAAAATGCAATGAAAACTTAGCCCACAGTGAGTAAAAACATGACCGGAGCAGAAAACACCCCGAAACCACTTGGAGTTCAGATAATTAAACCTCCTTCAGTTTTTCCCATGTTTTATAGGCTTTTTATTCAGACAAATTAATAACAGCAATTCTTGGGGGCTTAGAATAACATGCTGAGAAATAAGTACTGGCTCTTTGTCAAAATCAGAATGGATTACACAGCATGTGTTCAGAGTGGGATGCTCATCTGATTTTGGCGTCTCCCTCTCCGAATGTCAGGCCTCCTGCTAATGTGAACAGTAGCGATTGGACTTATGTAAATCCACGCAAATTAGAGATGATTAGGAGCGGGAATGTTCATACAGTATTTTGGATTGTCTCGCCGTTGACATCATTCTGAGGTAAACACCAGGCAGTTTCATAATAGCCCACGCATTCGTCGAGTGATGACGTAGGAATCACAGCTCACAACAGGCGAGCGTTGGCTGGAAGAATCTTTAATTATTCACTTCTGCAAAACATGCTTCTTCCATCAGACGCACCGTCTAAAAATACGTCCGTCTTCAGTGTGGTGTTTGGTAACAATGTTGTGTTTGTTACTCTTTAACTTGAATAGGCTTTTTATCCACGCTCCATATTCAGCACAATCCCCATTTTTCTTCATCTATGTACAGACACTTTTCTGTCTAAACTCTGGTGTCACGGACCGTGACTGCGACTGAGTTTCTCGTGTTAATAATGTATTAGCATGAAGTACAATGACACATTAGTCACAGAGTGCGGGCAGGGCATTTAACGTGCCCTTTATTATTAAATGCTAAATTTGCATTAATTACCACAATTTTCACTTTCTGCCAAGTGTGACTGATTTAGAGAGCATATGGAGGGAACATTATGCATGACTTCAGGTTAAGAGTTTGTTTAAATTCTGTTGTTTCTTTGATTTTTTTTCATGAGCCCAGATCTTGTCCTGAAAGTTGGTTTGTTGATTGAGAAACAAAGTGCACTTTGAATGTCAGTTTACATTCTAGATAGGTAATTAACTGCAATACATTAAACAGGATTTTACATTTACCTGCAAATGTCCCTTTCAGCAGTTTAGATGCTAAGTACCCCTACCAACAAAACATCGTCTGAGCTGCTGCCAATGAAACATGAACTCTGACACCCTCTATCTTACTTTTTGCAATAAAAACAAGTCACAAAACTTTGTTTAACATATTATTTTGACGATAGAAGAGGCAGATTAAAAGCAATTTCAGCTGGAGACTGATTCATTCTCCATTTGACAGGCTTCTGAATTTGTTTTTCAGGACTAGCAAATGGTGAAGCTCGAATAACATGAAGAGATCTCATTAATATTCATTACACTCAAAATACAATATTCTTGGAGTATTCGAACTGTAGTGTTGTAGTGAAATGTATTACATTCTTACTGTCATCTCACTGTGATAACAAGAGACCAAAGAAAAAAATATACAGTTGTGTATGGCTGTAAGAGTGATGGAAGATAAATGTCACAGTGACCAGTAGTGAAATCTCGCACTGTGAATACGACAAATGATAAATTGTATTTGTAGTTGACTCGTGAATTACGTGCAAATGATGTATGTTATGTGCTTTTTATGACTTAAAAAAAAACCCCAAAAAAACTTCTTCATCTGTTGGACATTCTCTATAGTCTATATGAATCAGTTCTGTCTACTATGGTTATACTATTTGAATTATTATTATTAATGCCAAACAGACAGATGTGGTTTAGATGAAAAAGCACGTTGGTTTAAGTTTCATTTCACTGTGATTTTAAGTAACCACTTTCCCCAGCCTCTTTATTGCATTTTCAATTTCCCACCACCTTCCCTTTTTGCAAATTAAACCAGAATGCTGATACATTTTGAAATAAATGATGGCATGCTGTTACATCCCTGGTCTAGGGGTGCAGGGACATAGCATAAAAGGACACGTGGCGAGAAAAACAGGGTAAAATTAGGCAATTTATTGCCACCAAAATTTATATATTTACAATTTTACACACAAAAAAACCAAACAATTACAAAATAGAAAAAAAACAGGACAATAGAAGCCTTGCTTCAGGGTGGACAAAGGCCAGAACAACAAACAAAACAAACTATCTAATTAACCCACCATCTGAACTAAACCCTGGAGGAACAGAAATAAACCAAAATACATTTGCTAGCCTCCCTAGAGTAAGCAAAAAACAGAAAAAAACGAATTAAAACAAAACTGGAATCCAGCTCTACTGCTTCTGACTAACTTAGAAATCCTAAACTTAAATACGACACAACCTAAATTCTCTGAAACCCAAATTCTAATGTGACTAATCACAAAACTAACTACGAAAACTGGTCATTCCACACCAACACACACCATTAACAAAAGTCTAAATACGAAGCACAAGACCAAAGATGTTTTTAGGGACACGAGGCTCTGCCAGCGCAAAAAGGTGACTCCCTCCCACGCCGGCCGGGAGAGGGTGCTTAAATACCGCCTCTTCTGATGGTTCGACCAATCCCGAGCCTCCAGGTGTTCCAAGGGACCATCCTGGAGTGCTCATGAATGAAAGAAAAAAAAAAAGTGAAAACAAGAGGAGGTCTCACTCTGTCACAAAAACAACAAGTCGAATTCTTACGGCAGGGCTGTAACACATGCACATATCTGCAGTCTGAATAATACATTAAGTTGGAAAAGTGCTTTCTAGCCAATTTATCATAATACTTATCTCTTCTTTTCTTTTTCTTTTTTTTTTGCTTTTTGAATATACTTGTTTTGATTTCATTGCCGGTGACATGATGCAGTAAAAAGCAGTTTTATAACCACAGAATATATCTCTCTACACTGATATGAATAGACCTCTGCCACAGCCATGAGGACTAGTGATGGCTTTCAGCTGTTGCGAGCCTCTTAAATGTTAAACTTTATTTGTTCTGGGCTGCAGCACTGATGATTTCAAATTGTACAGTTGCATTTTTGAAGAACTTTGAGGGGAGCATCCTGCTTACTGATTTTAAAGATGCAAGAAACTGAGGGACTGGAGAAACAGACAGACGGGATGCAGAGACCAGTGTGGTAGTGTTGAGACACGGAGAACACAAGTGTCAAGATTAAAGGTTTTAAAATTTAAAAAAAGAGGTACAGTTGAGAGGCAATCATTCTGCAATTACTGTTAGCGTTAAAGGCGCCAACCACAACATACTGCTCTATAATGACGGCGCTTAATTTTATGGAGACACGGCCTCAGGACAAAGATTAATCAGCTTCAGAGAGGCAGGAGTTGCACCTCAACACACACATCTCCTTTACCCTTGACAGCTCTGTGGGAGGAAGCGGCAAGGCTGCAGTGTCAGGCAAGGTGGGCGGCATCAGACCTGTCAGAGCATCACTGATGATGTTCGTTTCATCATGGGATTTGACCATGTAACAGAGAGCAACAGCGATATGAATACAAATAGGCTTGATCATGTCTTTGATCGAAAGGCACCTGGAGCTTTAGTCCAAGATGCAAGCTAAAGGATAATTACCGCACTAATAATGAGTATAAGTGTAGTTTCAGGGTAGTCTGTGATATTTATTTCTTACTGTTGTCAGTGAGAAGATCACCTGTCAATTTGACAGCACGAACGTGACAAACCACTCAATACTAGTAGTTTATTATTAATCTCTTCATATGAGTCACGTTCTTTAGTGTTCATTCATTTTAACCTCCTTTCCTTCCTCTTATGGCTCCAGTTTTATTCCATTTCTTTGTGTTACCAGAGAGGAAATAAAATGAAAAAATATACAAGAAAGCTTTGACTTTTTTTTTTCCCCCTGCAGGAGGGAAACATATTATTTCTGCCAAGTAGCTGTCTTTGTTAGGCAAGTGTAGTGCCTTTGTTCTGTTGACTGTTGCTGTAAACTGCCATTTGTTGATGTTTTTTTTCTTCCAGGTAGTGGGAGAGTGGCGCTTTAGCAAGATCCACTGTGACATCTTTGTCACTCTGGATGTGATGATGTGTACAGCCAGCATCCTCAATCTCTGTGCCATCAGCATTGATCGGTGAGTTTGCCACTGCACAGATTGTTTGGTCCTGCCTGTCATGGTTCCAGCATGGATTTTAAATGGAAATCTTTACCTCCCGGATAACACAAGAGAAGTGCCACTCTTTAAGTGCATGAGCACCAAAGCATATACGTCTATTTACAGACTAAATTACTTTTGCAGACATGGATTTCACACCATCTATTAGTTTCCGTATGTTTATCTGGAAGGGCAACACTTGTCCTCATTACTGGCCACCAGATGTTCCAAGGTTATAAATGTGGATCCCTCAACATGACAAATTGGAGTAATTTTGGAACTAAGCAGTGGAAACAAACTAGTGAATTTATTAACGCACTATTTCAGTTACAGACATGTGCATAGTATGAAACAAACCGCATGACTGCAGTCTGTTTATCTGCAGATTTTGACTATTAGTCACAAAAGTTTAGAATCTCTTAAAATGATTCCACATTCAGGAATTACAACATAAATGTATATGCACTGTCAAAGGTTATCCTCAAAGGGAGAGGTCTAAAACTGAGATGTTAGGCACCACTGATTAATAAAAATAAAAAAAAAACAGCAACAAAAAACCCAGAGGAAACAAAATACTATGAATGGGGGAAAAATGGTTAAAGATAAATTACTCATCCAGCCATAAACATTCCTTTGAAAAGACATAGTTTTCGACCGATTTTAACATCCAACGTTAATCATCTCGACTGGTTGAACTAACTGCATTGCTTTAGTCTCAAACACTGCCACGCAAAATTGCAAGGAAATAATGTAGTTATTTTGTTCATCAAACAAAAATAGAAAACATGCTGATTTCAGCTTCTAATACAACTGATTTTGAAAGTTGCTCTGGTTCGTGTGATGTATTTTGAGTTGTAGGAAAGACGCGCTGTGGCTTAGTTGGTTAAAGTGCCTGTCTTGTAAACAGGAGATCCTGGGTTCAAATCCCAGCAGTGCCTTAGTCTCTGTTAAGAAAACACAGTGACATGACATAATGAATGTGCTGTGCTTTAGGAACAGCTAAATATTAAGGAAAATGAAATGCCATACATTTTTCAGTGTGAAACATTACATCAGGCTAGCCAAAGATAATGACTAGCCAAATTCCAATTTTGCCATACTGTTCTTTTCCTTAGACTTCAGATTTTTTTCAAATGTATGTTACATAGGATGGATCATAAATGACAGATGCATTAATGATGATAAATTATTTAAATAGAGGTAAATATTCCTCTAAAAAGCACCTTATTTTCATGTAACTCTAAATATCAGTAATCAACTAAAATCTACGTTGAAAAGCTAAAGACCAACATATCTGAAGAGCCCATGTGTGCAGTCCCCTACAATACATTTACATCCTTGAATGTACAAAATGAAAACTGAATACAAGGCATTATGTAAATGTGTAACACGATGACATAGATAAGTAACGTAAGTACAACCTGGACCTTGAACAAGGTGTTTGAAGCAGGTAAGAAACAGAGTGTTCTGCTGGAGAGAATAACTCCCTTTGGTGGAGTTAAGATCTTATAAGTTTGCAAACCTTTCACACTGCCAAGAAAGCTAGAACACACCTAACCACAGGGAAAACCCTCTTTGAAGAGTAAAATAACAGCAACTGCAAATCTTGTTTTTGCTGATCAGCAGTACACTGTCACTACAGAGCAAACTTCTGACAATACACTGGTGTAGTCAGTCTTTTTCACCAAATGCACTATTTCTGTTGATGTGGTTGCATTAATTACAACAGCATTACAATTAGAACAGACAGAGTCAGGCAACACTAAAGGTCTCAAAGTTTGCATACGAAGAACCAATATTCAATGTTTTTCTCTTTAATCATGATCATCCCTCCACTTTAACTGCATGCTTATTATTGTAACCACAACCAAGTTTCTTTTAGCCATAAGTAACTCATCCAGTATGTGTCTGTTCCTGAGCCTAACAAAGTCTTAACAATAGCAAAGTCGTCTAGAAAGGGTATTCAATATTTCTTTTTAACAGTTTACATGTGGCATCTGCTATACCTCCATGCTGTCCTACGGGTTGTACCATGGAGTAGACACAAATCTAAACTTACATGGTCATTTAGGTTACACAACTTGCTGGTTTGTACAAAAATCCCAGAGATATGCTGCATGAGTGATTAACTCTGTTAATCTATAATGTAAACAAGTGTCTGACATTAGAAAATAGGCTGTAGTTCAACCTGCACATCCTTATTTTTGAGGCAGTGACACAGTCTGTGTGTCTGCAGTTTGGTACTAAACTGGTAGCATACAGTGGATTTTTTACATCTTAAAGCTTTGTTCTGCGGCTGAACACTAAAATATGAGAGCAACGAGAGTAAATCAAACAATAACGTTGTGGGTCAGAAAACCGAAATAATGAGCTGGAACACGTTGAAATCCTCTGCAGAGCTGAGAGGACTGGGGAGTCTGGTAATAATTCTCTGTGGGGTTGTCAATCAGAGCAGCTCCCTGCACATGTCATCTGATTTATTATTACCAATATCGATTGCTGCAGCTTTAAATCAATAGACAAATGAGCAATTAAAAAAAACTGCGTGGGAACTTTACCTTATGTCTTGTCTTTATGTGTGAAATAAATCCCCTGTTTTAGTGCAGTAGCTGACATGAAAACTTGGTGATTAATGACACTTTGTCAGCTTAAGTCAGGATGAGGGAAGCAGAGTTACACCGAGGCGCTGTTCATCTGAAAAGCTTGTAAAACTTGAGCTTTCAATTTTAAAAGTGTAGGAAGTAATCATGTAAATTAATGAACACAATGTGTGTAAGAAGTCTAAAGTATATCAAGGGCACAACAATTCCTTTACTGTCATTTTATAGAATTCTCTCATGTTTAATTTTACATGATTTTCTGCTTGGCTGCATTTTAATCTTGAATCCATATGCAAAATTAATATCCACCGTAGTCACACATGGACACAATTTGAGCTCCTGTTGAAGTAACTGATTTAGAACGAAGACGAGTCTCGTATGTGGAGAAATTAATCAGAATAATCTCATGGTAGATCATCGTTTGTGTTTATTGTAAATGAATGTTGCAAAGATGCCGGAGAGGAAAAGCATCCAAATTTACATTTAGATATTGTTTATGTGACTTGTGCTTGCTTGCTGCATGCTCGTGAATACTAACCACCGAGAGAATGAGACTGACAGAACTAGGAATTACTTCACCTGGCTTTAATACATTTCAGCATTCCATCATATGGTGCTGATTTGCAAAAAGTTCACATAGCAGCCACAGAGGAACGTGTTTCCTTTTTATTAATTCAGCAGTTCTATATGACATTGTAATTTTTACATCAAAGGATTGTTTCTTGCTCTGCTAACTTTGTTCTTATTCACTAATGTGGAGCAAATTGGAGGTTGATCAAATTATGGGCTCTATTTTTGCGAGTTTGCGAATGCAAAGCATGTACTCTTTTGACAGGGATGAATACATTATTAGCAGCTGGAGTTGGGTCGCCCTCCAACAATGGCCATTCAAATCAGCCGTGCCCTTCCTCTTGACAGTCAGATGACTAACAGGCCTCAGACAAAACTGTTTTTTGTGTAGGAGGTGATATGAATGTACACGTGTCAAGAATGATTTCAGAGAACTTCAATTATGTTTGCAGAGCAGCAGACTATTTGTAAGTAAAAAAAAAAAAAAGAAGAAGACAGTTCTTATCAATAATGCTCTCAGTGAGTCATGATCTGCAATACAATTTTTCCAGGACATAATGTCAGAGCAGTTAGCCTTCAGCTTTAGAAACACAGTCAGCATTTTCTGTATTTATTAGAAATTCATTTAGTTTGATTTGAATGTCTTTACACATTGCTAAAAATCTTGTAATAAGGGGGTGAAAGAGGTGAAATGTAATCAAGATTCCACTTCTTTTAATAACGAAAGACCTTGGTATTGGTTGGCAGTCCAATAGGAATCCAAGGCATTTTAAATTTTAATCTAAAAATCATTTATTGGACAGATAAACCAACACTAACTCAGAGAGTCTTCATCAGGTTATAAGGTGTCAGCTCTTTCTATTAGTCCCATTAATGGGCTATTAAATGTAATTATCATAAATCTGGGGGGAGAGAAGGCTTTGGAGTTTCACTTTGAGAAAGAATGCCCTGAGAGTTTCTTCCGTGTCTCCAATTATTTGAGCTGTTTAAACAAGTCATCTATGTAGACTTGCCTTAAACTTTGGTGTGTAGAAGACATGTGTGCACAGACTTTGCCAGAGCATTGTTGTGGGTCTTCACACATTGATTAAAGACCATGAATCTAATGAAGTACATATTCTTCCTTTAATCCTGTTGCAAAATTAGAATGTGATGTGAAAATAGATGTATCCATACTATATGCATACAGTGTTTTTCACCAAAATAAATCATGCCTATTTTATTACTGTTTTAAGCGTGCTAGTGCAATGGCAGGTGCAAAGCAGTAAGTCTCAAGTGCACATGCTCCATGGGTGTCTCTAAACATGCTGTTTGGGTTCATGAGTGCAGCAGCTGGAAAAGCGCGAGGGCTTGATGAAGTGGATTTTAAATGGGAGGGTGTGGTGATTAGTAAATATACTCTCAGACAGTCACATCCCCGGCCTCATTGCTCTGAAGCAGCTGTGCCAGTCACAGTGACACATGACAACAAAAGCTCAACGAATGGACAGATGCTTGTTCCAGAATTCATACTGTCATCTGGGTATAATTTTTAAAAAACGCAATTTTTAACTCTCACTTCATAAAAGATCACATCATTTCGTAGAATGTGGTACAACAGCATTTGCACCATTTGGAGACCGTAATACAAAACACCGCTTTTACTAAAACGAAAGTTGGAAAGAAGCCACTGCAATCTGATATCTCCCACTGAAACAGCAGAATCTGCCGATCTAGTTTATGTCTATTTTAAAGCGATGTGGTTTTATTTTCAAGTTATTTAATATTCATAAACAGACATGATGGTTGTGTATAGTCGCACTGCACTCGCAGAATTTCCGTATTCAAAGCCCTCAGATTTATCAACCAGTCTGTGCTGCTGCCTTCAAATGGCTGCAGGGATTTAACAAACTGAAGAGCACCCAAATGAACTTAAAGATAAACGTGAACCGATTTTTGTGAACTCTTACATCAGTGTTATTCTTTGTGGCAATTAAAACACATCTACTCATGTGATCAAGCAAAATCCAAATTTTCAACACGTGCTCCATGTATTATGTTTGCTCTCATTGATAAAATCTCTGAAGTGGGAGCACCTGTGATGCAGTGCCAAAAACAAAGACGAGTTCCATATCTGTCCTCGAGACAAAGCCTGAGTCACATTTTCCACCAAAATACCAACAGCCCTCATTGCGCCGCTTGGTTTTAATTAGCCTTCCACCTGTTTGCGCCTGTCGGCCCACCTGTGCACCTGTGCTCTGCGCCTGCCACCAAAATACCAGAGACAAGAGACAAGTGCATTTCAAGGTCGAGAAATTACCAAACTGTATGGAAATACACATAAGCTGAGTTTTTTTATGTATGAAAATACACAAAAATGACAATTAGCAAAGGAAATGTAATATAATCTTAAAATATGCACAGGCAGAAGCACTGTGGTCACTTTTAGTTTATAAATACAGAATGATAATACAGTATAATAAAGTTATCTTCAATTTAAACTGATTTCTCCTGCACGTTTTCATAAAGTCACCTTTTTCAGAATACACTCAAAAGCCTCAGCCACTTGACATTATGTCTTTTAAACCAGATAATGCAGAAATCAATGAATGAGACACTGTAAAAAGCTGCGCATTTCCTGGTGATTACAGGAAGCTCACTAATAAGGTCAGTCACTGCAGCAGGGTTAAATGTTAAGGTCTTTCCTTCAAGAGACTCGGGGGGGCTGCCCAACAATATCTTATTTTCATGTGAACTGAAGCCTACAGCACATAACCGTCTCCAAAGGGCCAGTCCAGCATCAGGAGGACTCTGATCCAAAACGACAGGCAACATTTCTTCTTTAACCCACTTGTAGGCTTCATGTCCTCTGTTGTGCTTTAAGCTAAAATATCCATCGATGAAGACGGAGAACTGGAAACAAAAATGGGCTTAGATCGTCAAATCAGAAAGCAACACACTGAATGCAGGAACGCTTATGGGAATATTTTGTTGAACTTGTCTTGTGTGTCTTGTATGAAGGTGTTTTTTTTCTGACTAGATATGTGTTGTGTTTTCATACATTCTAAACATGTATTTTCTTCACAGTTACACAGCAGTTGCAATGCCAATGCTGTACAACACTCGCTACAGTTCCAGGAGACGGGTCACAGTAATGATCTCCGTGGTGTGGGTACTGTCTTTCGCCATATCGTGTCCTCTGTTGTTTGGCCTGAATAACACAGGTAAGAGAAACTGCAATACACATCTGCTCTACAGAAATGTTTTTTTCATAGTGCGCCGCTATATTTGCGGAGGAATGGTGGTGCTGTGCTGTACAGTGCACTGTATTATTTATCAGCACACCCACTGCATAGTGCATTACATTATGTATTTGTAGATACACACCCTGGAAAGAATAGTTAGGTGGCTTTTTAAACGCTTACACACTTAAGCAGAATGTCAGTATTGAGTTACAGCCACAATACAGTACAGCACTGTACTACAAAAGTGAACTCTATAAACAGACAATTGCGACATTTTATAAAGTTTTGTAAAGACTTATCCCTGTTACTAGAGTACTTCTTCCTACTGGCTTCTAACTTTGGGGAGCTTTAGGTAGCTTATTCCACAGAAGAGGTACTTTGACGGAGGATTGCTGTCACAGCAGTTCTGATTAAGGGCTTTTACGGAGGAACCAACTTGTTGCTGACCGGCTCCTGTGGCTCACATCCTGTCACTTTGAAGCTGCACTCATCCCTTTGAGTGCCTTGATTTAATGTCGATTCAGCCGGGACAGAGACTTTTCAAACAAGCGGCGACTGCAGATCTGATCAGTGAAAGCTGCAGGAAGCATGAAAGCAGGAAACACAAAAGCAGCAACCTTTGAGTTTGAAATTCTGCCGCACCAAATATAAAATACACGCAGTTATTATTTGTTTTTAGAATTTATTGACCTGTCTGGGGTTTCTTTTTTCATGTTTTACACACATAGCACGGCAATCCCAGTTGCACATTTGTGTGCATATTTATGCAAGTGTGAAAGACATCTGGTCTGACCATCCGCATTAGGCTTGAGTGTGTTCAAGGATGTAACATATGGACTGAAGACTGAAGAGCCAGGTCCAAAAATGGGGTGAAAATTGAAGCAGCAGAAGCCTTTTAGCTCTTTGTATGAGTCAAACTCCAAACAGTCTGGATCTTACATTTCCCATAATAGAGCTGAATATGATGTTCCATAAGGTGCTGTACCAGAAGACGGGACACTGTTTTCATACGCAAAGTTACACATTTTGTGAAACATAAACTGAACTTTGTAAAACTGGTGGAGCTCCCCTTACTTGAACCAACTGTCAGCCTTATTAGCGCAGGTTTAACATGAACTATACAATGACCCTGACATCTGCATTATATCCACGGCTTATCCACGTCTCTGTGGCAACAATTGCTGCATAATCTGAGCTGCTTTTAGGCAGTAAAATCCACTTGGTCCAGATTCCAGAAGCTGGACTGACAGGACGACTCCGGCCTGTCACTGAAGTGTGAGTTCTGGGGTGCAAGGAGTTAATTTTTTCTCTCAAAATCTGATGCCAATGTTTCTGGCTTTGAAAGTAAATCAACCGATTTTAAAATTAACAAGCAAACACTGCAGAGTGTCTAAAACTGGGATGATATGATCCACACGTTTGGCACCAGTACTAAGCCATGTGGCAACATTAAACAGTAATTTTGCAAGCAGGGTCACAGCCAGGGCAACAATATAACCGAGGTTCAGAAGCTTTCGTAAAGTGGATTTTCTTTTTCTTTTTCGTAAGCTGTAACTTTGTTCTTTTTCAACATATTTCTCAGGAAAAAAAATGAGACATGTAATAACCTCCATAAGAAAAAGTAGCTCAAATTAGCAATAGTGATGAAGATGTTTGTAATTGCTGGTACATGCATTTATACAACATAATAAAAGCTCTAAAGTAATACGAAGTCGGCCAATAGAAAAAAATATTATCCTGTATCATAGGTTTATTACAATCCAAATATTTTTAATCATATTCTTTCACAGTGAGTTCTTAAAATGAATGTACCATCTGTCATCACTGGCACTCACAATGCTGCATTGATGATCTACTGGAATCAGCTTATTAAGTGGAATAATATCTGTTTGGGAGCAAACGATTTAAAAATATTCTAATATGCTTTTGCGTACCAAAACTGCAGGCTAAATAAACGTCCCTTCTTAGTTACTACCAACTTACTTTAAAGGCATTTTCAAGTCAGCCAAGCCTGAGCACTGTACATTATCCGATATAGCAACACGTTATATCTCTGTTGCACCACATTATACAGGTAATGTTACATCTAATGTTAATATATACTATTGGTGACCAGGTTTTGGTTTTCAAAAAAGAGAACTATCTTCGTAGGCACTAAAATCTTGCTCACCGTTGGTAGGGTCTCATTGTTATTGTCCTCGCATACCAGCTGGACAGAAAAGCAGCATTTATCAATGAGGAATAGGTTCTAATTGGCTGAAATAAGCCCTTTTGACCATAAAGTCAACAGAGAATTTGCTCAGGTCCGTCTACCAGTCCAGTCTGTGCTCTAACATTAACCCGGTAGATGCAATGAGATTTATAGCAATGTCAAAACACTGGAGTTCGCTAAATAAAATCTAATTTATTCATACTTGCATATAATGCAAAATGTCAGCCTGAGAGAGAAAAAATATTACCAAGGTCCAGACCTTGGCGACCTCAGAGCTATCTTCAGGGGGTGCTTCAATGTGTGGGGAGTGTAGCGGTGATTACATTTTTAGATGCATTTTCAAATGAATAAAATCACCAAGCAACCCTTCTTTTTTTTTCAAGCCAAACTAAGGTTCCCATTTCAAGTTTTCCTGGAGGCATACTGGGAAAAAAAACAACAAAACTACAAACATGCACAGAGAGAGAAAGATATTTTGGAGGAACAGAACATGCAGTCTGAAGTCTTTATTCCCCCTGTGCTTATCTCCACAGCTACTCGTGATGAGTCCCTCTGTGTCATCGCCAATCCAGCCTTTGTGGTTTACTCCTCCATTGTGTCCTTCTATGTTCCCTTCATCATCACTCTGCTGGTTTATGTGCAAATTTATGTGGTCCTGAGGAAACGCAGAAAACGTGTAAACACAAAGCCGAAGCAGCGAGTCTGTCAGGCTGCCGACCCTGACGTGGCCACTTCGCTTAAGGTGAGCTGCTGGAGCAATATGGCTCCTGTTTACTGCCATTTGTTATGACCTCAAAATGAAACTAGAATAGACCCACACCTTTATTATCCAGGAGTGCTTCATCTTTCTGTTCTTAAACATTTAGAATTTTTTTTTTTTTTTGTCCGACTAATTTGGGACAAAATCATGCCTTGCTGTTTGAGTTCAATAGTTTTTTTTTTGTTTTTTTTCATGAAAATGCAATCAATAATTCAACGCAGTTACAACTGATGGGTTTTACGGGCAGGTATTCTATTACATAGTAACACACTATAAAGGGAAATACTCAGACAAGAAGAGGATTGATTTTCTTTGAAAACACCAAGGATAACATTCATTCAACACAAGGGATTGTAATGAGAAGGCTCAGCGACACCTTAGGCCTTTAACAGTCTTTATTCACCTCTTACGTAAATTAAATGCAACTCCGTAACGGTTCCATTCAGGAGACCAATTTCAATCTTAATGTTGCATTAACTGGCACATTTCACTGTCAAAAGCCGTCACGCAACACTAATTATGATGGCCCTAAACTGACCTTTAGCTTTTCTCATTATTGATTTTCCTGACATCGTGAAACTCAATGGGCTCCACACAGGAAGTCAAGTAATGTTCTTGATCCAATGCACTACATTACTCATGTTTATGTAACGTTTTACGCTGTAGTTTTGGCCATTATACGGCAGCATATTGACAAATTATGCGCATAATCTTTATGGAGTAATATGGAATAATTTTTATCGAAGTCTACCTTATATTGTCAAAGGTCCAGTGAGTTAGTGTCACGCTGGTGAAATGATCTCAGGTGACAATTTCTTACACTGTCAGGTTTATAGATTTGGTTTTCAGCAACGACTCTACCTGCAAATCAGATTGTTGATCAACAGCCTTTCTGTGCCAAAGCTCAGTGTTGCCTCATTCAACCCAGAAGGCAGTGGGACCCGGGCTGCTGTGCTTAGACAGCCCTTTTGTCAGTTGCTTTGACATTGTACCCCCTCCTTGCCTGACACAGCTGTTTTCCTTTCAGGATAAGTGCACTCATCCAGAGGATGTGAGGTTGTGCACAATGATTGTTAAATCTAATGGGAGTTTTCCTGTCAACAAGAAGAAAGTGGTGTGTGTTCTTTATTTGCTCTTTTCATTACATCTTTTTTTTTTCTCCCTAAAACTTTAATTGGAACAATATTTGTTTTGCCTATAAAGATTTAGCAAAGTTTCCCCTTGAAGTGTTCCTCTGTTACTTAGAGAAAATAAAGCTTTCACCTTTCTGCTTCAGTGAGGACACTAAAGCTAAAATAAGGAATCAAAGTGGAACCATTTGTTAAATATTTAATACCTATTTTTTAAATGTCACTCCTTTAACCTAAATCAAAAATGACCATCTAAATCCATGTTTTGCTGCTGGTTGTGATTTTGTTCAGATATTCATCAAAGATGTGGTCACTGAGGGGGAAGATCTGGAGCTGGATGAGCTGAACAACAGCGGCGGCAGCCAGAAACAGAAGCAGCAGACACAGTGCGCTCTAGGAGACACTCCGGCCACCAGCAATCAGCAACTGATGCCAAGCAAGGCCAATGCTAGCCCCACCTCCACACC
Source organism: Stegastes partitus (assembly GCF_000690725.1). Lineage (NCBI taxonomy): Eukaryota > Metazoa > Chordata > Actinopteri > Pomacentridae > Stegastes > Stegastes partitus. The sequence goes on from NW_007578848.1 coordinate 59,532, forward strand.
TCCCACACCCCCCGAGGAAGGCCAGAAAACAGAAAAGAACGGAGATCCTGCCAAGGAGGCCCTGGGGGATCCAGCACCTATTGTAGCAAAAGCCTTCCAGACGCAAGCCTTACCCAATGGCAAGACTCAGACTTCTGTGAAAACCATGAGCAAGAGGAAGATCTCCCAGCAGAAGGAGAAGAAGGCTACTCAGATGTTAGCCATTGTCCTTGGTAAGTTGGTTCACTCAGTACTGAAATTTTGTTTCTGACATTTCACATTTAGTATAAAGGACCGAAGTTAAATCAGATGCTGTATTATGTAACTATGCACGTCAAAGTTGGAATGACGCTGTAAAACGAAGAATTTCTTCAACCACATAACTACATTCTGTCATAGTCTTTTAACATGCAAAACACCACGCAGAGATCACAGCGTCAAATCAGTGAGAAACTCAAACTCATCAAGACCAAATTGTTGTTTGTGCTGTAATTTACCAGAACTCAATCGAGTAATGTGCAATCTATTTGTTTTGAACGCAAGATTCCATCACAGGTATTTGGCTGCCTTTGCATGTGGTTTTATTACCATCTCAAATTTTCTGAAAGCACCTAAAACAGAACGTGCAAAACAAGTCAGGCAGTGATGCAACAGACAGAAATCATCCAGATACTTTACAGTCCAACTCCTTCGTATCCCATCATATTTAGGTCTATTGTAACAGCCTCATTCTTTCCTCCCTTTCTCTGTCTTCCTTTTAATATTTCCTTCTGTTTTTTTCTTTTGTATCTCCTCAGGTGTATTCATCATTTGCTGGCTGCCGTTTTTCATCACACATATCCTGAACACCCACTGCACCAAATGCAAGGTTCCCGCTGAGATGTATAATGCTTTCACTTGGCTGGGCTACGTGAATAGTGCTGTAAATCCCATCATATACACCACCTTCAATGTTGAGTTCAGAAAAGCATTCATTAAAATCTTGCACTGCTAAGCTGCGACATCACTTATCTGATCAGACTAAGGGAGGAGTGATGAATAAAAGCATCTCTTCGGGCAAATACCTCATCCTGTTAAGGGAAACGCACCACGTTGGGGAAACTGCGATCTGCTTTTCAAAGGTACTGAGTTAAGTGACTGAAAAAATGACAGTGTCTTACGGAAAGGCATGTTGGCTCTATATGTGAATTGTTTGTGGAGTCCTGTTCTCCAAATCACTGAATGTAAAACAAGAAATGTCTGTAACAATGACCTGTTTCATGGGGGGGAAAAAAAGTAACATTGTTCTCTAAAATCATTGTGCTTGTCATGTGAGGAGCCATCTGTGTATACCACACACATTCAAGTTGCAAATTGCTATTTATTGTGTGTGTACTTTATGTTTTGATGATGGAAGTTTTCTGCGAATCTTAAAGATATCGAGTCAGTGTTCATTGCAGTGTTAAAATTGATGCGTCAACTCTTGAAATCTATCACTGATTGGAATGTGTGTTAAAGGCAAGAGAGGATTTTTGCAATTTTATAAATTGAAGAATCTACTACAGCTACTAGTACTACTATTATTATCATTAATATTATTATTTGCTGTATTGTACATAGTTTTTTTCTTAACAAATTAACTGTGAATATATTGCCTGCGATGGAAATGTGATGCATGCTACACTGCTCCTCTACTTGACTTTTCATGAAATGTATGTTTAACAAAAAATTGCAAAAGATCTCCAATAAATGAAGTTAAGATACATTGTTAAGTGCCACATGAATATCAGTGTTCGCTGTGTGTGTAAACAGATACACCCAGGAATGACCTGTCATTATTCAGCAGCTTCTCCCAAGGATTGGTCTGCAGTTTGAGTAATGTTGTTTACTGGAAGTAAGTCGGAGCAGTGCTGCAGTGGAGTCATTCCATAGCAAACTAATGACCTGTATGTGGACTTTGCAGCTTCCAGGTATAATCACGCTGCTGTGTATAACCCCTGAGGCCACTCCCTGGGGCCTTCGCTGAGTAAGAATGAGGAGAACTTGACAAAACTGGAATAGTTACAGCAATACATCTAGTGTGTGTTTCAGGTGACAGATCTTTTGTTATGTTCAGTTTATAGACAATTATCAACAAAGACTTTCATGTTTTGATGCATATCAGCCAGAATCCTGTAGTGAAATCATAAAACCTTGCATTCAAATACAGACAAGAAAATCAAGTCAAAAGGTGGAATGTTTGCAGGAATCAGTGCGCAAAACTAAAGCACATATTTCTGCTTCCCAAAGCTCTTGCAACAGTATATAATGCTCCCTTTAAATAAATATATATATATATAGAGAGAGAGAGATATCTATGAATAATGTCTCATTAGGTACAGAGGTATGAAACTGACTCAGACATGTGTCACTGAATAAATAGTCTCAGTCACACCTAGCGGAAGTGTGATGCATGTAATGATACTATCAGCAAACAGTGAAGTGGGAATGGAGGATTGAAAGCGATATATGAGAACAAATGAAATCCAGACTGATAAGTCACAGAATAGAAGCTTGTGTTATCTTAGGCCTTGTCCACACTGATATAGATATTCCGCAAAACAAACATTTTCCTCGACATTTGGGTCTCTTAAACACACAGCATTTCATTTATGTCAAACTCCTTATGAAGTTAAAAAAAAAAAAATCTAAAAGCTTTGATTCATGTATCCATGTGAAGAGTTTGGGAAGCAATTACAGTACATGCTCATTGTTGCTTTGTGCCTGAGCATGTGCCTGAAACAACAAGCAGTGGTGGATATGTAGCCTTTTTTCTTTAGTTAGCACTAGCAATTACAAGTTTGCAACTTAACTTTGTATTGCTGCTGCGCACATAAACCTCCCTGTGTGTGTTGTGTCCACTACTACTTGCTACTTGGTACACAGCAGCTGTGGTATAAAGTCCACAAGAATGGATGAAATGACAGTATTTTCTAGTATTTGATGTATGATTGATGTGGACTGGCGGGCCATGCTTGTTAGAGCATTTATAGTTGTGTCGAGTTCTTATGTATACAGAGATATCTTGTAAAATAATGGCCATGTGGACATATTTGGGGAAAAAAATCTATAACCATATCCACATTAGTGTGCACAAGGCCCTAATCAATCTTTATTGAACTGATGTTTGTACATGTATGATGTTGTTCCTTTTATTGTTCTTATTCATATTTATTTATTCAGCAACACATACCTGAGTCAGTTTGACATCTGTGCACCTGATGAGGAGAAAAGTTGGGCCTGAAATGTGGTACTTTTTTAAATAAAGTTGTTTTGTTTTTTTTCCTTCAAGGGCACATTCTACTGTCGTGAGTCACTGGGAAGCAGAATATTTGTGAGAACCATTGTTCACCAACCTGTGACATGTCTGTGTGTGAGTGAAACAAGTGGACATATGGAAATAAATGCCTAAATTAAAAATGAGTAAAAATGAGAATAAGAATACATTGTAAATGGACTGATATCCCCGGGTCTTGGACAAAAATGCGATGGTGTGATGCCTATGTTGTGGCTGTGAATTGCAGTCTTTATGCTTTGACATCTCTTTCATTCAAGCTTAACATCAGTCTTTGTGATAACCAAAGTCAAACCAAAGACGGTCCAGCATTGCATCACTTTCAGGGGGAAAAAAAAAAATCATAACAGCCAGCTAACTTGAAGGGCAAGAGCCAGCAACAACATGATATTAAAGTTCAGTTGCAGTTAGCAATTCCCAGCTTGTGACAAATGTAGCAGAATGAAAAGCTCTTGCGTTTCAAGGCAATTCATCACTTGTGGTGAGTGCTGCAGCATCTGGCTGCATACCAGATACTCAGGAAAAGCAGGTTCACCTTTTTTTGTTGCCATATCGTGTCTGAAGGCCTGTCATCTTTCTGAAATGTAAAGAACTTACTGCAGTGTGGAAAACAGTGCATGTAAGGGTGAACATTGATTTATTTCTGATGAGACAAACATAGCCGTGCGATAAACTGGTGACCTGTCCAGGGTGTCCCCTGCCTTCGTCCTAAGTCAGCTGAGGTCAGCTCCATCCCCCCGCGAGCCTAGTGAGGATTAAGTGGTGTATAGATAATGGATGGATGGATGGACGGATGGATGGATGGATGGATGGATGGATGGATGTTTGGAGGTAATACATAAAATTGTGCTGCCTTTGGAGGGCTAGGTTGGCAATTAAAAGAGTAGAAATTAGCAGTGAGAATGGAACAGATCAAAACAAGCTACCATTATGTCCAAGTAAAAAGACAAAAAAGTCACCTCCTAATGCCTATAAAACTGACCAATTAAATGAAAAAGTTGCAGTTTTAAGGGAGTTTATGAGTCTCACTATCTCTTAGCTGAGAAAAAAAAAGATAGATGAGTTTCAGAGGTCATCTGCGTTGCAATAGACTGAAAAGCCATATTCTCAAAATGCTAAACCATTCCTTTAATTAAGTACACAAATTAGCAGTTTCTTTATGACATCGCTATAACAATGTACAGGGAATTCAAACTGTTGTAAATTCCTGATTGCAGCTCAAAACTTTCTTATCTTTTTTTAATTTCCTTGTTTCTTCATCACACAACAACAGAATCAATAAAGAGAGTGTTTTGTCAGTTTCACCGAGTCCCTCCAGGCAGCAGCTGACTGATGTGAGGCACTTGGTGACACAGCTTAATGGACTTGTACCATCTCCTAGGACATTTGGATTTTATTTGCCCTGTGGCAAACACTGTCAGAGCGAGGTTATTATAGAAGGACCCTGACACAGATTTTTTTTAACATAAGGACAATCATTTCTCCTAACACATCTAATGAAGTCTGCTTTAATGTCTGATGTTTCAATATAGTTGGCCTAACTGTGACACCAATGCGAATAAAACTAATATACATGTAAAAAGCATGGCATATTGTATTATTCAGTCACATGTAATCCTCTTATAGCCACACTGATGTGCCTGTTTTACTGGCTCAGATCCATATGTGATTCATGTGTATTTTCTCAGCTATACATGGATCTTCCGTAGCCTTGTATGACAAGTGTATATATGGTATTCCCATAGTAAAATCCCTCAGGGGATTTTCCCATGCCAATAAACTGGACCAGCACCAATCACGTCTGACACACAATGTTTTTGTCTTCATACCACCTACTGAATCATTTTAATTAGCAGATGTACGGCTTAAATATTATCAAGTATTATTATTTATGAATGCGTTAATGCCCTTCCTTGCCATTTTCACCAAAGCAATCATACAGTGCATGCATAAAACTATAAGATAGCTACATAATATGGCCCATAGACATTTTTTTTAAATCCTGTTAGGCTTTGGATGTTATTACTTTTCATATATTTTAAAGCACTGTTTTATATGTGTGGTGTCTTGTTGGAGTCAAATAATAAATGCATTAAGATTTGGCGTACCACCATTAGCCCGCAACAATAAAACCACTGACAGATGAAGTGAATTACATCGATTATCTTGTGAAAATGGCACCTGTCAAGAGGTGGGATATATTTGGCAGCAAGTGAACAGTGTTAGAAGCAAGAAAAATGAGCAGACCAAAGATCTGAATGACTTTGACAGGGGAAAAATGGTGGTGGCTAAATGACTGGGTCACAGCGTCTCCAAAAGAGCAGGTGGTGTGGTACGTAGTGGTCCGTACATACTAAAAGAGGCACAAGGTAGGACAACTGACAACGGGCTCCAAGACTGATGAACGTTGGGAGTCAAACCAGGTTTATGTGCTCTCATCTCACCCAAGAGCTACTGCAGCACAAATTCCTAAGAAACGTAATGCTGGTGTGATAGAAAGAACACATAGTGCAACAATGCTTACTGCGTATGGGGCTGTATAGCTGCAGAGGCACCATGGTGAGCCCTGTCCACCGCTCAAAGTGCCAGCAATGATCACATAAATGTCAGAGCTGGACAGTAGAACAATAGCAGAAGGCGGCCTGGGTTGATCAATCTCTTTTTCAGTTGCATCGTGTGGACAGCTAGAGATGGGTGCGTGTGTGCCAATTACTTGAAGAGGTTACAGCAGGATGCACTGTGGGGAGAATGGAGGCAGTGTGATGCTTCAGGCAATGTTCTCCTGGGAAACTTTGGATTTTCACGTTCCTTTGACATGTATCGCCCACATAAACATTGACGCAGATCACGCACACCCCTTCATGGCGACAATATTCCCTGATTGGCCTCATTCGGCAGGACAATGTGCACTGCCACACTAAGAAAAAAAGAAGAAGAAGAAGAAACCTTCAAGAATAGTTTGAGGAACATGACAAAGAACTCAGGTGTTGATCTGGATTGTTCCCTAGATCACCGTCTGATTACACATCTGTGGTGATATGTCAGGAAAAAAACAATCAGATCCACCTCACAACTCCTGGGACCTAAAGCATATGGCAACCTAGTGCCTGACACCACAGGACACCTTCAAAGATCTTCTAGAGAACAAATCAGAGCTGTTCTGGTGCCACAATGGAGACCCACACAAAGCAAAGCAGGTGGTGCAGGTGGTTTTAATGCTAATATGTGTGTATCTGACTTTAGTATCAGTAAAAAATTAATTGGAGATTTACATCTGAATTTATGAAAAATGAATTGTAGTGTAAACAGTGTAAATAAAAGGCTCACGTACAGTAATCAACACTGACAAACACAGGCATACAGAAAGACACACAGCCACACATAAATGCATCCTAAGTGGTTGCTCCGCACTGCGTAAAAGAACTTTAATTGTAATGTAGTCTTTTTGTATTCATTCTTTTGTGCCAGTCTATAAACAGCAGTGGTTTTGATCTCTCCTTTTCCTTTGTTACTGCAGGGCAGCTCCATGTTTCTGATTAAATTTCTGATTATATCAGAGGAAATGCTTGGATACTATCCAGCTGGTCACAGTGTCATTCATTCTGCATCCCGTAGGGCTCCAGTGCAAGGATTACTGATATACTGAAGTTTCATTCTGTTTGGTGTTACCCACAATGCTGGTACATGCTATGGGACATCCACACATCCACCCTCTCTTCCCATCAATCGGGCATGTTTTTTAATACATGTGACACGACGCATGGCCAAGCAGTGGTGCTCACCTCAGATTTATGATGCTACACACCATATCTCTGGTTCTGCCGTAAAACAATATCAAAGACGATGTCAATAACCAATGACATAACCTTGGTAGTCAGCTGTGCATGAATGGAGATGGGCCGGTATGAAACATGAGATTTCTGAGGAGAGATTTTGTGTTATGTATGTCTCCCCTTTCTTCTCTCTTCAATCTCCAACGAGTATTTTCTCAAATCACCTCTGTACAATTTCTAGCTCCATAAAGATTAGTGACAGGCATGTCCAAAAATAGTTGTAAAGGTTGTTGAAATGAGTTGAAATGGCAGCACTGTTGTGCAGACTGCATGTTCTGGCAATAAGAGGGATCTTAATTAACTGAATCATGAAAACAGTCCTGCATTATTAAAATCTTGTTATACCTATCAGATGAGTCTTTAAATGTGATTACTGCTGGACCATCAGCCAGCAGCTTTTATTCGCTGCCCACGTCGAGGAGAGAAGCATTCTAAATAAAATCTGTTATTTTTTTCCAGCCTATTTCTCCCAAACATGATTGCACTTGCTTTAACATCAATGCAAGATTTGGAAAAATTTCTCATATTTCTAATGTTCAGCTCTAGAGATATAGTCTAGCTCTCATCTCAACCCGATCCCAATTTCAAATCCTAAAGAACCCTTCTTTGAAAATCTAGTGGTATTTTCCTTGTTATAGTATATGTAACAAACCTAAAGAAGTAATCCTGTCAGCTTGCAAAGTGGGGCTCTCTGTCTTCAGAATTGGTTTTCAGCACTAACATGTATAGCTAAATTACTCCAATACTACAAGTTGCCATTGTGTAGCTTATAGTAGTTTTACAGTGACTGAGCAGAGTCTGCACATTATAGAGAGAGCAGCAGCATAGAGTCACATCAAAGACATTATAATGCACGAAGGAATTATTAAGGATTAAGCGGCTGATAGATAAATAAACATGAGAGGTGCAGTTGCCCTCCCAGACCTGCTGATGACACTAAGGGAAGGTCATGGGGTCACTAAAACTGCTCATACAAGCACGAATGTTGTCATAAAATATCAGACTGATTCAACAGTTACACTTCAAACGATGGACATATCTGCTGATCAACCAACAGATTTATCAATTCAGTACTGCAAAAAGAAGAAGCTTAAGTCCATAATCACATCTATTCACTAAATATAATCCAGCAATAACCACATTTTGTTTGATTCTAAGTACATTTTGGCACAGTGGTGTAGTGATTCGCACTGTCATGTCAGAAAAGAAGGTTCTGGGTTTGAACGTGTTCATCGGCAGGATTGTTTCTGTCATTACTTTGAATACTCTCCCTGTGTAGCATACATTTTATGCTAATATGTGAATTCACAGGCCATCGGTGTGAGTGTGAACATGCATGGCTGTCTGTCAGTTCATGTTAACTCTCCCATGAACCGCTGACCTGTCCAGGATGCATCCAATGTCAGCCCTTCAGGATACGGCAGATATAGCTAGTGGATGTATGATAGCTTTATGTTTTATTTATCTCTGCTAACCCCCACACGATTCACCAGGTATACATAAGTCATACCAACGTTAGACAGTATCGACCTCTGAAACGTGCAAACCTTTCTCTCTGATTTGACCATGTATGACTCTGTAAGGCTGTTAAGCAGAAAGCTCTGAGAAGCCAATGAGCACAGCAAGCAAACAACAACAACAAAAGCCTTGTTGTGTTTCTCCTGTTATTTTCAAAGTGGACAGAATAATTTGTTCTCAGACTGATTTATTTTTTTTGCTCCTTATTCCTCCTAGGGGCAGGGTTATGAGAAACCGATTCAAATTCAGTAATCTTCCAATTAGAAGATGATTTATTTCTGATGAGACAAAGAAAAGGCTATTGCTAAGCAGCAAAATGTTCCTCTGGGCAGGCCCTTAAGACCACATGCTTCGTGAGACAAAGTGGAACAATATGGTAATACCTTGTAGAGAAATGACTGGTTGTTCTCAAAAGTTACAGATACACCTCCCTCCTGCCTGAAAGAAAAAGTGGGAAAATATGCAACTTCATTGTTTGCTTTCTCAGGAGTTTGTATTTATTTAGAAGCCCATTTCAATGCATGTTTGCTTAAATTGTTACAATTGTTTTTTGTCAATTTAATTCTGAAGCTTTAAGATAAATTTGTGGTTTGCAGAAACACTGCTAAGAAATCATTCAGTGCTACAAAATTAGTTTAACTGGTGTCATTTTTTCTCCTCATTGACTCATTTGTCAGCCACAGCAGTGAGTTGATTGTTGTAGCTTTCAAATGGAAATCTGTAAAATGACAACATGATTTCTGAATGTTTAATGAAAAGCTAAGTTAGAAATTGTGTCTGAATTCTCTGAAATTAGAAATATTTTAATTTTGAGCATTGTTTCCTACATGTTCTAATATCAACAAGCCTTTTTATTGGGTCTTGTGGAAAATACTGGATAGGACTTTTGTTTGAAACAAACAAAATATAGTAGTGGGTCATGGACACTGATAGAACATATAAAATAAAAACCCATATGTAGAGATCTGACAACTAGAAATACACAAACAGCAAATTAAAATGCGCTCTACAGACCCTTAAATTCCAAATTTCAAGAAGTTTCACCAACTCAACATGCTGTATGTACCTTAAATTGGTAGTAAAAAAAAATCTATTCAAAATCTATATCACATATCTAGGACAAAAGTACAAGAGCACAGTGAAGGCTTTATTCAGGCTAATATTGCTGCTATTTTTCTACTTTATGATTCACAGCACCATCAACCATGATAATCTCTGGGCTGTCTGCGTGAAAAAAGGAAGGAAGATTTGACGGTATAATTCATTGTTCTCCCTTTATGGCTAATGTCTCCAATAGTAAATGAATCTCTGGCAGCTCACTTAGCAACTTAACATTCACTTCCTTTTCTGTACTAAAAAAAAAAAGACTAAAAGCATGGAAACATTTTGTTCTTTATACAGCAGACAATCATTAATTCAAGTTTATCCCTCTATAAAAGACACAAAAAAAACACAGTTTTGCTGCATCCTCATTTGTGTAACAAAGCCAAGCATGTATTGTAGCAGCTGTTCTGATACAGCTGCTGTATTGGTATCCTAAAATGGTATACACTGTCTGAATCATGAGGCTTTGTGCTTTCAAATGGCACGTCAGAATGCAGTGGCAGAATTTTAACTCGACCTGCATTCAGGCCATTGAGTGTTAAGGAGCTAAAACCTGCTTTGCATTTTACTTGGATACCAGAACAAAGTTAAACTCAAAGGAAATATATTTTTAAAAAGGCATGAATTAACATGTAAGCCACAATGAGAGCTACAACAACAGAACCTCAGAGGAAAAGAAATGCTAAGAGGAATAATTTCAGTTGGTTAGCATCACTGTTCATTAGTCTAACATATGCAAATCATGGTGCATGGTGGTGGAATGGTGCATCTAATGAAGCTACTGTTCCATAATATCAATAATAGAAAATAAAAAATACTTCTACAATGAAGCTTAAGTTAATTTGTTTGGCAAACACACAAAGTACCACCTATGGTGCAAACGCATGTCTCTAATATTTCTTGCTGCTGTATTTAACATCTATTTATTAGTCTATTGTTATTATAAGTTAGTGCCATTGTTACACATTGTATAAATCCACTGCTATTGTGAATTCCTTACGTACACTGAAGCACTCTGCTGGTCTGCTCTCATTAATTGTGAAGGAGATGATATGCTACTTGAAAGCGCTCTGTTATTATCATCATTCAGGCTCCTATGAGACACTCACAACACTGTGAGCAGCTCTTATCTTGACCTTTGTGTTTATTGCAGTCGCTGCCCAGCAGCTTAAGCACCTCTCAAAGATATCAGCAATAATGAAATTATTGCATTTATTTTAGTGTTAAATGAAATGCCTGGTTAAAAAAAATATGAATATTCGTCCCTTTGTCACAACTCTCGACTGCCGCAATTGCTGCTTTAATTAACGACGTGGTTCTCACACAATCATTTCATTCACTTTCTCCACAAAAGCGATGACGGATATAAGACAGTTCAAAAAGGTGGAGAAATGTGTAACAAGTTTCAGGGAGAGGATCCTTGAGACTCTCTTGTTAAACTGCTTTTCAAGGAATGTCACAACAGTGAACAGTAACTCTTATATATTTAAGTGAATCTTAAAGTCATGGATTTTTCACTTTGCCCTTGCCCCAGATGTAGAGCTGGTGTGTCGGTCCAGTCCTGCTGTCAGTTTAGAGGAGCGCTCTAGTACTCCAGAAAGAAGAGCTGATGTGACACTTTAGAATAATGCTTTTATTACTCGTTTCAAAAGGTCAAACTCCGACAGTATACAGCCACAGGCGGCAAGTACAGCTGCTCCGCCTGGCTGTGGAGCGTGATGCTGCGGATACGATTATTGTTTGTACTACAGCTGCATTTGTGGTTGAATCTACGGTGCTCTGGGTTTGTGTACAGTTGATGTACTGTGGCTACTCTGTGCTGCTATTGATATGCGCCAAGAAAGCCTCCACAACAGATATGAATATAATAGCTTCAATACAACAAAACCATATCAGTTCACTGAAATTGCCATAGTCACAACAACCAAAGCACACCATCCATAACTACAATTGGAGCGTGTCTCAGTCAGCCTTGGCAACAATCTCTGACGGAGTTAGGTTAATTAGCTTCTCTAGTAATCTAACTCCAATCATGCAGACTCGTGCCTGAGCCAGCCACAGCTGAGGATACACCCACGCATGCTGTAGCCACAACCAATGTACTGCAAAACGCACGGCACTCTGTCTTATAATAAAGCTATGTCTGTCTCTAGGGATCAGAGGGAATGCAAAAGTTTTAGCAAAGGAACACAAAATATCACAAGGGAAATGCAAAAGTTATTGTAAGATAATGCAAAAAGTAGTCTGGAAAGAGACGAGATATGAGATATGAATACAAATGTGACAAAAGAGACAGTATATAATTGGATCTAAATGATCTTGATCCAAATGTATTATAAAATCAATTAATTTCTGTAGTTAATCATTCGTGTCCGTGATGAACATTCCCTGCTTGAGGTAAGATGTTTGCCAGATTGTTGCTAGCTGCTCATCAAGATAAACAGTAATTATGACATACCTGTTGATTTGCATTCTCACAGAATCTTTTACAAAAGGTGAGTAGTGTCAGTCATTACGGATGAAGCAGTTCCTCTTCCACCCAGTAAATCAACTGCCTGGTGAAGGAAAGTTAAAAATGTCAGCGAGGAACTCGGTAAGGCTTCAAAACACAGAAGTCGTTTAATCTCAATGCGCGCTGGAGGGAAGAAAATTGTGAGACAAGGAAAATATTGTGATGGATATGATTGATTGGATATAGTTAAAGTCTTATTTCTTCTCTGATTCTGCAAAGTTAGCTTGATATGCACGACAGATTGATGCTGAAAGCAAATCACTGAAGTGAAGTTCAGTAAGCTGAAGCTTTTCATCTGAGCCCTACTCCCCCTTCTCACATCTTTGAACCGTCTGATTTCACCTGGCTCCTCTCTGCTTAAGTGGACGTCTGTGAAGATGGGCCCAGGTCATTTGTAATCATTTATCCCCCCCAGGCAGAGTATCAATCTAAATCTTAACACAATCTATCAAATCAGGAGCTTGAGGTTATAGGAGAGTTGGGATGTGTTGTTAATTGTGCTGGGAGTGAAAGTGAGAGATTGAAGGGCTCTCTTGGTGCAGAGCAGAGACTCATAATCACATTCTTGGTGAGATGAGTCCTTTCTTCTCCTTCTTTCCGTATCCACTTTAGCTCCGTTTAACGTGTTCCACTTTCTGCTTTTGCACCTCGCTTTCCCCACTTCCCAGGAGAAGCATTAGAAAGCAGCACCTGACCCGCAGAAATAGAGAGCCTTTTAAAAATATGTTAGTTTTTAAGTTAGTTGGGGGTTTTTTTGTTGGCAAATGCTCCCAATAGACAATTCACAGGGGTGAAATACTTGGTATTTTCACAGTGGATATCCTTACTGTGTAACATTAAATAAGTAAAAATTAGCCACGACTCCCAAAGTGCATATTGATATAAAACTTCCAATCTCAGAGCAAAAATTCTGACACGTGTTGCTAACGGAGGAGAAAGAAGTTTACGATAATGCTGCTGAGAAAATAGATTTTACAATTCACTTACATCCCTTCACTTTTTAGAGTTCTAGGGAGGGCATTTTGGAGGATTTCAGAAACTAGGTTGCTAAATTAAGTATTTTAGCTGATGCTTAATTGAAATTTGGGCTATTGTAATTCATCATCCATGCATCTTGGGTGTTTGGTCAACATTTCATGGCAATCAATCTAATAGCGTCTTCGAGCCAAACTGACAAACGGCTCTAAAGCTGCCAAGGAAGTGATTACAAATGATTTTTAAAACAGAAAATATTGCTAAATGAGGAGAAAAACACGTTAGGAGACCTTCATTTTTAGCAACTGCTCAAAAATTTCTGAGTGCTGGAGTGTCTCCCAGCTGTATAGCGTATTTAGTGAGTGGCGTTCATGTTGTTCTTATTTAAAGAATGATACATTGTGCATCGTAGGCAACTTTATCTATTTCTACACTGAGAAAGCTGCTACATATTTAGTTTTCTTTCCACAGCTGACTCTTAACTGTTACACTTGAGCACAATTCATGGAGGAGTTCACTGATCCTCCTTACCGCACTAAAGGTAAACTATTCTGTTATTATCACAAAGTTGGACAAGTAAAACATGTGAAACTGAGACAAAAGTTGAAACTTTTGTTCCCCTGCTTAGGCTGCAGTGTTATATCAAACACTTTACCTAATATTTTGTACCATCAGCAGAATTTCAACATAGCAACCACATTTCTACAGTGATAAGCTTTGGGTTTTTGAACACGCTTTCAACTGTTACTTACCCTCCCAGCGTTTTCGGCACCATCCTCAGCTTGAGAGCCGTTGCTCTATTGTCAGCTATCGACCCAACAGACCACATCAGCATCCTTGCAGCTGAGGCACAGCAGATACAGAACAGCAGTCATTAAAGTTGTCAAGCTTTATCTGTCTCTTACACACATATCTAGGTGGCATAACTGTCACTTAGATATGTGTCAAAGTCACATCCTGGTACCAAAGAAAAGAGACACAAATAAAGAACGATGCTCCAATTGTCTGAATGATTCTTTTTCCGATATTTGTTCTACTTAGAAGAGGTGTTTGAAATGTTGTGGAAATGCTTAATAAGGTACTGTTTCAACACAGACAATGTATGCAGAGACTAATTAAAGGCTGTTGGCACTTTCCAATAGTCTAGGACACAATTCTCACCTTAATCTGCACTTGTATTGAATGTATTGACTCATTCTCTCTTCTGGATCCTGACTGTGTGAATGAGTGTTGAAGGTTTGTAACAGATAACACATTGTCAATTCATATTTCCCACCTGGGACCAAAGAATGTACACAAAGGGATTTTCAGTGAAGCTTTTGAAGAGGGCTTGGTCTACTTTTATTGGAGGTTTCACAAGTATAACCTATGATCTTTTGGGGATTATATATGAATGTAAAATAGGAGGTAGAACTGTTAACACCACAGTTAAAATAAGCCATCATGTGAATGGGAGACAGCAAGAAGGTTCTAAGAAAAACTATGACTCAGTTCTGCACTGCTCTATGACGGAGGTGGGAAACTGACAACTGTCAGAACAATCATTGACCTGTTTTCTCCTAGAAGAGAGAATACTGACTGAATCATAGACTGGGTGTAATTAGTTATGATGCATCACTATTTCCTCTTACTGTACAAACGTAAAACCAACATATTGAGGTGGTTGTACAGAGGTCCTGATCTTTGCTTGAACAAATATGAGCTCACACCGCTCAAACTTCAGAATCTGAACTCTTTGAATTGTCATGGACACTGCCTAAACTCCCTTCATTTTCTAGCTATGAAATTATCTGTAAATGTTAGTTGTCTGGCCAGCTGAATACGCATCAACTAATGTTTATCCCTATAGATAGGTTGTTCTCTGAGCTTGCCGGCAAAACATTAAAATTAAGTATTAGCATTAACTTACTAATTAGGTTGGCCTTCAAAACACAAACTGTAAAGGTCCCCCAGATGCTGCAGAATATCGATAAATTTAGGGAACAGCCCTTCGGCGTTTTTATGTATATTACCAATCAAAGGTCTCCAGGTACCTCCATGACTGCTTTATTCAAGAACAGTTGTCAATTAAAGCTGTCCATCATGATAACATACATGCTTTGTGTCGTATCAAGTAAGTCTACAAAATGGACTTGATAATCTTTTTTTTTTCTTCTTAGAAACAAACATATTTGTGGAACATCTATTGAGGCGTACTTCAATTTTATTAGTTTGGCTCATCTGCTAACAAGGGGGGCAGGATCTGTCACCTATACTGAAACCAGCCACCAGGACACAATCATCCATCTTTATATGTGTCCTGTGGTTTGAATGCACTTCTAATAATGCATGTACCCAACGTTTGTCTTGCTTATGTGTCCTTTAAGGGAAAATCAGACTCTGCAACTGCAATCTCAGCAACTGTTTAGCACTAGTATATGTTTTACTATCTTCCAGCAGCAGGCAGCAGTTATGAGCTCATTGCACTTCGGTGCATTCAAATGAGCTGAAGATGATGTTCCATGTTAGTGTATTGTGTGTTCATGTCAGCAATACAAACTGCATGTATATTAAGCAACACTAAACTCATTGGACTAGAGGTAGATTAATTCATTATTGTTTTTGTTGTGACATACAATAGAGTCAGTTGACACAAGTGTAGGCCTATAATACTAAAACACTAGCGATAGGTAAAACCTTCACCAATACATGCCTACCAAAGCAAAATCATTCATATATGCTGTTTAGCTGCACATACTTAGTCCTGAATTCTACTTTTATTGTGTGTTGCAGTTGTTGTAAACTTGAAGTTATAAAATAAAAGCTGTTTTAAGACATGAAGACATTTACTTGTGCCATTCAGACTGTCAGTCACAGACACAAACAGCTTGTTCTTCCTGAAGTGGGTGGGAACAGCAGCAGCTCATTAGTTTTCAAAGCAAAACATCCTGTACAGAACAGCCCTAAAACTAATTACTATACAGTCATGATGAAATGAACCATCTTTGCAGCATTTTGCGCTGAGAAACTGAACTGTGGGAGACTGTGAGACTTTGATGAATTTGCAGAAAGGGAGCACAATACAGGACCTTTAAAAAACACATTGTTGATCAAAAACCTATCTTAGCTGAATCGTGCTGTGTCATCACATAAGTCATGCCTCAGCCTGTGAAGCACGGTAAATTTGTGAGTCCACATGCATGTTGTTTGACATCCCCGCATGGCATGCATGATTTGTGCTCACTAACGCATGAGTGCTGTGAGCTGCAGCAGCATTGACGGCAGGTTATGTGTTTTGTTTTAAAGGAGAGAAAAAAAAAAAGTCATAAAAACAGTGTTTATTCCTCTACAGAGGTTGGATATAATCTTTGTTGAAGCCTGAAGGACAAGAGGTGAAGGCTGGAGGAAATGAAATAGATACATATCTGAGTGTTGTTTAATTCACTGTAGGTTCTGTCTTCCTGGCAGTTTGTCCAAGGAGAGAGGTGTTTGGACTTTATGGTGCTGTGACTTCCAGTGAGCTTGCTCAACAGAAGCAATTATTTTTATTTTTTTTGTCACTTTACCAAGAGTTTTTTCAAATTTATTTTGTAGCATCTTTTTCTTGATTCAGCAAGGTCATCAAAGTAATAGAATTATTCAATAAAGTTTCTCGACTTTGCTTGAGTCTTTGCTGCTGTAAAACATGGACAAAATGTGACAGTTTGTATGGAAAAACTATGCCTATTCAAAAAAAAAAAAAAAAAGGTTATTATGACTGAGTCGTCTGGCCTTAACCTTGTGTTTCACTACACAGTTTCAAAATGAAGTCAGACAGCTGAGGTGATGTCTCATCCAATCGATGACTGGTTTATGTTATTATGTATTTAAAACATTGACAAAATCTGCCTAAAACTTTCCTGATTTCATAAACAAAGGCTACTGTTGTAGTTATTAATTGACAAGCATAACTTTATGCCCCACGGATTATTTTATCTGAAACAATACACATCTCTTATAAAAAAAATTAAAATAAAAATAAAAAATCAATAAATTCTTTTTTCCTAGTGGCTTAATAATATTTTCTTGTCAGACAACTTTTAATCAAGATAGTTAACATTACAATTATGTTTAATTTTTCCACCACTATGGGATTTCTGTTTCCCTGAAGGGAGTCTCTGTCATCTTTGATGTTGTCCCCTAAGATGTCATTTTAATTTTCAAAGGTTTTCAGGAACATAATAGTCACTCTTTGTTGTTGGGTGCAATGAAAAGTGCTTTTGAAAAGAACTTGTTTTTCAGGACATACCGAGAATCAGATAGGGCAATCCATCATCCTTTTCAGAGAGACCACCTTTTGTCTCATCATATTGGATTAATGTTTTTGAAGACATTTTCATAGTTAAAGTTTGGTTATTGCTACATATGTTTTTCTTGATATCCTTTACACTTCTGTATGTCTTTTGTTCAATCATTCATAGTTGTGCATCAATCCTTTTGTGAGGAGTTTTGAGAAATTATATATATGTATAGTACGTTTTTATTATATTTTCCAAATTTCATACACATCACTAAAATTTAAAAGCAGTTCAGCTGGATGTTTTCATCTATATTCAATTACTGACTGAGATAGACGGTAGCCCAAGTGTCATGTGTAAAATGATCATTGATTGACCTGATTTTCTAGGGCATTCTCTAGTAACAACAAATCAAGCTTTCTTTGATTTGGCTGATAGTCGGAGTCTAAGTTCACCTGATGAGGACTGTGGGAGGGAAATGCAATCACTGGAGTACAACACCAATTCTCAGTGATGCAGAGTAGCTCGATAGAACTACTAAACATAATGGAACAATTCAAATCAAAAACAGCTGAAATCTGAAGACTGACAACAGTAAAAAGTTCAAGTGCAGGAAATGTCAACTTGACAAATAAACCAATAAATGATAAGAACTATTTAAAAAAACACTGAGAGCAAGTTACAGTTTGGAAGCACAAGTTCTCTACCCAACCACATGACAACCTTCTGTGTAGAGAGGTGGACATAACCCACACACCATTTTGTTTTTCTGTTTACTTCATCGGCGGCTACAGAGAAATTTGTACTTTTTAAAGTCATACTTACTTGCCTTTACAAAGTAGGCAGCCTGCTTGGGGGTAAAAAAAAAAAAGACATTAAGTTTAAAGAGGTCCTGACCTGAGTTTCTTTCTGGTGGAGGCCATCTTGTCCTGGAGGTTAAAGAGGGTGCATGCCTCCAAAGCAGTTATCTTATAGGTTCACTGAGTAGGTGGGATCTCAAATATGATTGGATTTTAGATGTGTCCTGATTGGCCAGTTTAAACCAGGAAGGTACGCCCACTTCCTCGTATATGAGTGTACAAGAAGGGAAGCAAGGGAATGGTTCATACAGAAGGCAACACAGTGCAGCACTACGTACTGCTCAATGCAAGTAAGCACTTTTTTTTTCTTTTGCAAGTTTTGTTTCCTTTCCTTCCTTTTGAAGACTTGCTGTTGCCTCAAAAGGCCACCAACTCCCCTCTTTGCAACAGTTACATTCAATAAATGTCTTTACCTTTGTTGTTTCTCTTGAGGACACCATATGCAATCTTTTACCCTTTTCAGCAAAACTGTGCATTCTTTTTATAACCTGAGTGCGAAAGTGCTTGAAGTAGGAGGGCCAGTGGTCCATTGGTCTGTTTACATGTGCGAGACTGACTGCAGGTAAATGCAGGTGGAGAACCATGCAGAACATTATGAGGATGAGCGTGGGTCATGTTAGTTTGGTGGTTGGTCTTATTTATTTGAAGGACAGGGAGCTATAAGGGATGGATGCAGAAAGAAAACAGGACATACTGAAAGACATTGGACTTTGAGACACTGGATGTTCTTGCAGTCTGCTCTGCTATGCTGACTGAGGAAGAAAAACTTTGCTGCAAAGCAAGAGTGGGACCCATTGATACCTGACATGGAAAATCTCACTGTGGCAATGAATGACAGTAACTGCAGTAAGGAAATAAAGTGAGCTACATTTGTTTGCCTAATTAATCTTTCCTAAATAATGGCTGTTGTTAAATCCGTCTTATAAATTCTTAGATGTCCTGCTGTAAATGTATTTCTAAGGGATTACATTAATTGGTACATTTTATGTGCAGTCTCTGGTCTATCTAAACACACACACAAACACATCTCAATAGCTTGAACAATATGGGGAAAAACTTGTTTGTGGTACAGTGACAGGACACCATTTTTTCCTCACACCAGGGCACAGTGCTCGTCTGAGTTGCTACAGTTTCCGCATTCATTGCATGCTGCACATTAGCTCAAAAATCATTTATTCCACACAATTATTGGGAAATGTAATATAAGTTTTACTGAACACAAATTCAATGTTGCAAAATGATTATTTTTAATTGAAAATAATTATCTGTGTGGTTCATTTATTTAGTTCCATTCATGTGTGGAGAATAACCAATTCAGCCAGCTTGGCCAGATGACGTCTAAGTCATGCCTGTTCCCTACATGTTGGGCTTAGAATTAAACTACTGCATTTGCTCTGTGGATGCAAAGTTGCAAAACAGGCGAAACATCCAGGTGCCACTTCAAGAATGCTTGAAAATCTTTTTCGCAATATTTAAATGAATGAGGCACTGTCCTGTAATCCAGTAACCGGTTAATACACCATTGCCTTCTCTCTTTGTTGTGCGTTGTTTATATCAGTCACCCAGAATGTGATGTGATTTACTGTCAGCTATAGTATCAGAAAAAGCTCTGAGAATTGTTATGTCGGTAAACTTCACAAGATTTCTACTTTTCGTTCCTGTTTTTCTGCCCCTACACTGCCTCCACTGTAACTATATACACAAGTTGAATACACAAGGGTTTGCTTTGCTTGTAATTAGTTGCTTTCTAAAGTTAAAGTCCTTTTTTTCTTTTCATTGATGGTAAAATTGGTGCACAAAGGAATTAGACACAGACCACACACTCACATCACTGAAAGACTGATCATTGTAATGTGAGACCCCGCTCAGATAGTGAACTAAACACAGATTGGGTACAACATTAGTACCATCAGTCTAAAATATTGTATAGATGCCTCCATATTGCAAAAACAGCTCTGACCTGTTGGGGCACGGACGGGATGTTAGAATCTGAAACTTTGGGCAGTTGCTCGATGAAACTGGGATCTGGGGAGTTGAGAAATTATGCTTTGAATGCTTGGTTGTGCTGCTGGAGCCGTTCCTGAACTGTTTTTGCTTTGTCCTGCTAAAGGGAAACAGCTGGCATTGAGGAGTGCCATTGCCATAGCAGGGCATACTTGGTCTTCAGCAATGTTTAAGTTGGTGACACATGTCAAAGTGACATCCACGTGAACGTCAGGACCGAAGGTTTCCCAGCAGAACATTTCATTTTTAAAGATGATCAATGTCATTCACTTCATCTGTCACCAGAGTCTCATAAGATTGGTTTAAATTAAGATTAAAGTGTATTTCTTATTAGCTTATGTTAAAATATTGAATTTCCCCCCATAGAGACAGATTTTTAATTTTTTCTAATAAAGATATATATATATATATTTTTTGACAGAAAGTCTATCTCCTGAAGTGGTCAAATGAAAAATTGACTGATTCAAACACACCACTATGGTGTCGTGAGCTTTCGCAGTGCTTCTTGCATAATTAAATAGCTCCATAATTGCATACCCTAAGAGTCTTGGGGGAGAGCACCTGCAAATTAATCTAAGATTGTATTAAAATCATGATGACATTATTTTCTTTGTTGCCTGTTAAAAGCCCTTTTCTTGTGGGCTGTCTTGGACATTATATTTAAATGTTTTATTGAGATAATTTTGTAATTGTTGAACCTTTATAGGCAAGGTTGTGGCAGTAATTGCCTTTTAAAGCATGGCATATTCATATGGGAGAAATATCCTGACAGTTTGAGAACAAATTAAGTGAATTTTCTTGGTAGCGTAAAGCCTCATAGCTAACATAAACATAGTTATGCATCAGTTATTTCAGTTGCAAAACCAAAGGGCTTAAATCTACATGAATAAAAACAAACAACATAGAAGCTATAAAGAGACTATATATTTCATTGTAAACTGTTGTTTTCTTTTTTATTTCTATGTAACCCTTTTTTTCTTTACCCACCTATTAAATATGCCAATTAAATATAGTCTTTGACAAAGAATACAAACAAGTCATGCAAATGCAAAGGGGCAGTGTAGGACTAAAAGCATCCATTAACATCTTTTGCTCAGCCTGACAAGCTCAAAAACACGCTATTAGATGTATCAGTACGAAGCCAAACAACTGCAGCTTCTTCTAATTTTGAGCAAATGGCTCTATTCACAACACTCAAAACGCTGCTCAGCATTATGGTTGTTAACTATATTGTGTGGAAATAGGCTTAAAATGTGTTTTTCACTTTAAATAATTGAGGGATTTAACACTCTTTGAAGCACAAATCATTTTGAGGAAGGAAAAAAAGGAAACACGAGCCCAATCCATTCCTTTACATTCATTATAGACCACTTAAGACTCAAAAGAGTTAGTTTTCTGGATGAGAAAAAAAACAGTGAAACAGAGGGGTGTGATGCATGAAACAGGCACGTATGTACTTTAGCAGCGAGGGCATATACAGTTATCCCCGGTGGAGATAGCAGTGCAACATGTACTGTATATAGTATTTAAATAGTGTAAAATAAATGAGTATTGGGGGGTGTCTGTTCTGTACCAGATAGCGGTGAGATCCACCATTAATCATTTCACAGGAACATGACAACACCAAGGAGTGGGAGCTGAAAGGATAAGAATACACTGGCGAAAACAAGGCAATTCAATAGCAATAGTTCAATAGCTCTGAGAATATATGCTGTGCAATAGGGATGGAGAATCACTATGAAGTACTCTGTGATGCTGTGACGAGAATGCAATTTACACGGCAATTTGCAGGGTTAACCAAAATGTTTCACTCAGGAACCTGAATGAAGGTTCACAGGGGGAAAAAAAGAAAGAGCAGTCAGTTGGCAAGCAAGAACCTTGGGGAGAAAGAGAGATCGACCTGGGGTATTTTTTCTTCTTCTGTAAAATTGCAGAGTGAGAGGTCGTTAAGGAATGACAGGGGAAAAATGTTTTCCATATCAATCCTTCTCCCACCAAACATGATAGATCACTCAGTCAATTATTGTGGCAAGGACCAGAGACGCCTGCCTGGGAAGCCTACTTGGCCCCGCTGAGGCTGCACACCTGGGTCAAAAAGACGCAGCTGCATCAGTTATGATTGCAACTGCTTAACGCAGCGGGGCACAGCTCAATGGTGACTTTAACCCTGCCAGCGAAGAGGGGCTCTGCAGAGCACATAATGGCTCTCTTCTGAGAAGCAAAATACACCGATAAGGAGGCAGATTACATCCTATCATTAAGATGAGAGGTCATACAGACCTTCTTTACATTATCCCATCTCAAATTTAAGTAAAAATACTGAACAGTGTGTAGGGGTTTTGATTGCATAAGACAATGAGATTAACAGCTCATATCCAAATGATGTTGTGTAAGTTGGTGAAAATGCCATTATGTGTTTACTATCGCAGATGAATGTTAAAGCCGTCAGAGCCTTTGAATACAGCTGCACATCTGTCACTTGTGTAGGTGCAAATATACCATGATGAGCTGCAGTCTTTAATCATTTTAAACCACTCCAATTAGTGGAAAGCATTTAATTTAGTTTAAAACAAATACACAAGTTGGTGTAATTGCACTGCACGACACATGAAAGGGGCGTATCATCAGAGAGTGTTTAATTAAGCTCTTGTTCTACTCTGCATGAATATATTTAATAAATGCAGTTGCTTATGAAAAGGAAATTAAAAAGAGGACAAGATCACAGTGGCTACTCAAATTAAAGAACGCTACAATACAGTTCTTCTCCTTTCCTTTCCTTTTGCTCTTGGTGTTTGCAGTACCAGCAACTTACATGACATTATCTTCTTCCTGCTTTTCTCCCTATTAGAAAATAAAATTAGTTTAGGTGCCCGCAAACCCAATTACTGGCTGAGATAGAATGTATCCGATGTGTCACCGTATGTGTAAAAAGGTTGGGGCAGAACCATTGATTTAGGGAGGCCTGATTAGAGGCTGTTGGAAAAGTGAGTTTCATTTTTCAGGAACTGGCACCAGAACAATGGTATGGCTAAAAACAAAGGCTCATTTAACCACCAGAAGGACAAAAATGTTGTTTGACAGGTTGCACGCAATTCCACAGGGTTGGATTCCGCCGATATGTGTCAGTCCCATCCGTCAAATTGTCATTAGATTGTTTACTGTAGATAACAAGCACACAAACGTGGTCTGCTTCCAATTTTTAAGACGTTGAAGGCTTCATAAATTTCATCTGAGAGTTGCTGCAGTAAAAACAGGGACACTTTTAGCTATAAATCATTGTACCCAACCTGAACTGCGCAGACCCCTCTGGAGAGCTTCTTTTCATAATGCGATGGCTGCTTTTTAAACTCTCGTGGATGAATTATAGAGAGCAGGGTGACCAGACACCTGGCTCTGTCAGGCCCCTGGTATATTTAAATCAGGATTTTGAGTATCTAAATCTAAAGTGGCCCAAGCGAGAGCTGTCGAAAATGGATTTAAAAATAAATTGAAAACATGCATCTGAGGGGAAAATATATCCAATGAATTAAAACTAAATAGAATTAATGTAAATAAACACTTCATATAGCTTCAAAGTAAAACTCTCTCAGTGTATGACTTTAATTGTGAAGAAGCTTCATTTAGATTCGTAAAAGTTGGTTTAAGTGTGTGTTTTTATTTTGCACCAGTCAGATGAAAAGACACAGGACAAGACATAAAGTAAGCATTGCCTTTTTCCAATACTTTAAATGCACTAAGAATTAGAAAAACACTGATAGTTTCATATTGTCATGACACAAACATTCAAAAATGGCTGAGAGACAACCTTAACACAGTACCAGATGCCTAATATATTCACAGGGGTACAAAATGGATTTAGAATAACACAACTATTTAAATATGACACAGCAGACATTCCCTTAGCAAGTCTGAGTCCAGTTTAACTCCGCTCTGTTCATTTACAGTAATTTGATTCAGTTCCTACCCCTCCATCAGAGTTGGTCTCTCGTGGTTCGGGGGAAAAACCCTGTTAATGTGTAGGTCAATACAGCTCCCGAATTCATGCATTTCATTTTCATTTAATAAGGTGTCACTGTGGTAAATGAGTGTGGCACAAGCTGGGCAGTGCTTCCTTCAGTCTGTAGAAAATGACTGATTATCAATTAGTTTGGCTTGTCATATAACATATACGCATTTAAAGTCAAGGGGATTTGACTAGACGCTGTTCAAAGCACCAGTGGCAGTTCTGTCGTCCGTGTTTCAGCCAGAGGATTATAGAAATACCTTCATAAAGTTTGACAGGTTTAATCAAATGAATGCCTCCGTAAGTCATCCTAACTGTGGCTCTTTAATTCTCTCATTTTCCATCCACCTCGAAAGCACACAAAAGAAGCAGGCGGGCAAGGTGATTGAAATAGGAAAATCAATATATTTGTCATTATAGTCTACTTCACCCAATTCCGGCCCTGTGCATTGGCTCAATTCCATGTTTAACTCTAATTTTCAATAGAAAGGCCTGATTTGACATAAATGGCAAGATCTCCTGTGGCACCTCTTTACTTGTAGCAAAGTAATTATTAGCAAAAGACTAAAATCCAAACTACAGGGAGGGTTTGTGAAATATATATAAAAACTCCATTTTCTAAAAGATAATGAAGCAAAGAGTCTTTGTGGATTTGGGAGAGCAAAAATCTTTCTTTCTTTTTTAAATACAGTATGTTTTAAAATCTTCAATATCTTGCTTTAAGCTTCTTAATGAAAGTCCCACTCAAAAGGAGGATAATATTCCAGCTCTGTCACAGATGTTTTCATTTTACTGTAATCCCTCCATTCATGCTGGTTCACAGTTAACATCCCTTTTCCAGTAGTTGCACTATTTCACATTTTTCACACTGCTGGGCCACATTTAGAGCTGTGGATCCAGAGGAATCCAGCAGTTTCCTGTCTGCCCCATTAAGCAGCAGAGCTTTTACAATGGGCACACAGCCATGCTGCGCAGCCAGGTGTAAAGGTGTCGCCTTCCTTGAGTTTAGGGCGTTGACATCTGCATGATGTGTTATCAAGTGGAGGACACTTGGGAAACTGACACTGGTGCAGGCGACATGTAGTGGGGTCCATCCCTCGCTGTCCTCTGCGGAGTTTGGGTCGGCTTCGGCTGCCAGGAGCTTCGCCACCACTTCCGGCTCGCTCTGGTGGCAGGCGAGATGAAGTGGAGTCCACCCATTCTCACCTCTTGCATTCACACAACCACCCTGACTCTCCAGCTGGCCCACCGCAGCTTCATGTCCCCTCATGGCAGCCAGGTGCATGGGGGTCCAGCCTTGGAGGGTCCTCAAGTCCGGGCTGGCCCCATTTGACAACAGCTGCCTGCATATGCCAGTATGACCCTTCAGAGCAGCCAAGTGAAGGGGAGTGTATCCTCTGCTGTCTGCACTGTCAGTGTTGGCCCCATTCTTCACCAACTCTCTGACTACTCGGTTATGGCCTTGCTCAGCTGATAAATGAAGAGCAGTGGACAGACAGCAGTCAGTAGCGTTGGGATCTGCTCCCTGACCGAGAAGGAGCCTGGCAATATTCAGATGTCCATAGGCGGAGGCGAGGTGCAGCGGTGTCCTCCCCTGTGCCTCCTCCCGTTCTACAACAGCTTCCTGAGACATCCGTGAAAGCAGCAGGCGCACCACTGTCTCATGGCCGTTCTGGCAGGCCAGGTGTAGAGGCATCCAACCTGTTTTTTCCTGGGCATCTGCAACAGCTCCTTTGTCCAGAAGGAGACGGACAGTCCTGTCATCGCCGTTCTGAGCAGCAAAATGGAGCGGTGTCCACCTGTCCTCATCTCCTTGAGTGGCAGCTGCACCATGTTCCAGTAACAAAGAGATGATGTCATGAAACCTGTTGAAACAAAGTTTCATTCATAAGGTACAATGTGACTTTTAAAGGGACAGTTCACGTAAAGACGTGTTGCAACCTCGTTTCATCAACATTAGGCCTATGTTCACATACAGCTAAACTACATTCTCTTTTCTGTTTGATAGAAAAGTATTTTCTCCCAGAAATGTCAGACTGTGCTGTAGTCAGAAATGGTTTCAGTTCGAAAGCAGGACAGATTGCATGAAATGTCCCATATTGTGTCCCTTTTAGCATATTGTGTCCCATATATTGTCCCTTTTAGCAAAAGACATACTGTGTCTATTATTTCCAATTCTACACCTCCCTGTTTGTAACAACTACAAAACACAATAAAAATGGATTTTCACTATATGGGACCTTGGCTTGCAGATGCGAACACAAACAACTGCAGACACCACAGACACAGAGCTGTTATCATACTACTTTCCAGTCCACTTGGAGTCTGCTTGGGGAACTCGGTTCCATAAATGCACAGTAGATCTGTATCTATGTATTCCATGCATACAAACTACAGCTAAACACAGGCACTTCTGACCTTGTAGTGGAGTGCAGCGGACAGTCTGCACAGACACAGACTTTGAGCAATGCTGTGCAGACTTTGTCAGACTTGGGTGGATGATTTATTTCCCTCAGACCCTGGTGACCCCTCATGTACACAAATGGCCTTAGAATGTGGAGGCATAAGTCCACAATAGGACTTTCACCCTGAGAGACTGGGACCTGTGTGGGACCTTTCTTTTAAGTCCTCAGCTCCATTGTTATTACTCACTGTTTAGTTAGGCCCCACCCCATGTAGTAGATGATTGATTGGTTGAAAACAAAAACCCACAGTAAATCAGTAAAATAAACGGCAAAAATATGTTGACTGTAAACAAATTTGTCAAACCTCTCAAACATACATATCAGGAGAAAGTACATTTCCCTCAAAACACAATTAGGAATGTAGAGGAGTTGTATGGGACCATAAGGACTACATGGATGGGCTGTTTCTTAAGAGGAAGCAGTGACTTCTTAGACAGCAGAGACTCCAGTGGTTGTACTAAGCTGAGCTAATTGTCTTCTAGTCTGACATACAAACCAAAGATTAGCACCAATCTTCTCATATAGATCTAAGCAAGAAAGTGATTTCCCAAAATGTCAGTCAAGTCCTTAAACTTTTAATAGAGGAGCAGAAAGTCTTTGTTTGACTTTAGAAGTGCAGACATGATCAAAATAGCAATGTGCAAGCACAGATGACTTTTCTCTGTGACACTTGTGAAACACTTTGTGAATGTATTTTTATACAGACCTGTGCAGAGCAGCAATAATAAGAGGAGTGTAACCTCTGGCAGTCGTGCAGTTGACTTCAGCACCCAGACTCAGGACATGCTCGACACTCTCCGAATCACCACTGGCGACCGTGTAGTGAAGGAGACTCTTTTTGCCTGAAAACTGTGTGTATACATGCTCTTTTTTCACAGACTGCCTGAAACTTCCAAAGTCCTTTTTGGATAGCAGAGAAAGAATGCCACCCTGGCCATTCTGGTTATCTGTGAAATGAAAGCAAAGGGGAAGGTGTGAGAAAAAGTGCTGCAGACGTGCAGATTATAGCATCTGCACTGGATTTTTTTCCTGATTTTTGCCTTATTAAAGTTGACTTTCTACATGTTATTGTATCCAGCAGTGTGTTTGTGTACATACTGGCAGAGCATTAAGCTTTCTGTAGGCTGTAGAGCTCAGTCAATATCAGCTGTGTGTGAAATGTTTGCCTTGTGTGACAGTGAAAGAATAAATAAAGTATTATGTATTATCCATTAAATTCTTAAATCAACATTTCTTAGAAAAGGGATCCAAAAGTTTGCTTGAATGTGTCCTTTATTCTCTCTTATGAGTGTTGACTCTACTTTTCAGTACTAAAGGTAATATTTAAAATGTGCCTGCACTGTAAGTGGCTCTTTTTAAATGTCAGCCTTCCGGCCATTGTACTGTATTGAACATGGTTTTCCATCCTGCTCTGCCCTTGTGTTTACCTGAAGGAAAGCCAGGCATCTCAGGCAAAGAGATCTGAAACAGAAAAGAAAGATGAGAAAACACAGCAAAAGTTATTGACTTTGACATCAGGTATTACAAGTGGATACTAAGCGCTTATATTAGCCAGTGTGTGGGCATCTGTGTTCAAAAGGCTCTCACAATCAAGTCATTAATATTTTAACAGTTTAACAGCTTCAGTGATAATAAATGGACACATTCTGTGCTCTATCCATCCATCCATTATCTATACACCGCTAAATCCTCACTAGGGTTGCAGGGGGTGGAGCCTATCCCAGCTGACTTAGGGTGAAGGCAGGGGACACCCTGGACAGGTCACCAGTCTATCACAGGGCTACACTTAGAGACAGACAACCAAGCACACTCACATTCACACCTACAGACAATTTAGAGTCACCAATTAACCTCAACATGTTTTTGGACTATGTGGGAGGAAGCCGGAGAACCTGGAGAGAACCCACGCTGCACGAGGAGAAAGATCCCGGGTGTCCTCACCGGGACACGAACTGGCAACCTTCTTGCTATGAGGCAACAATGCTAACCACTGTCCCACCTTGCTAAAATATCTGCTGAAAAATGGCAAGAAAATTTAGTTTGAGTTTGTTCATCTACTATTGAATAGATTGCCTTGAAATCCTAATGACTCAGATGATCCCTTGAATTTTCATTTAATGACAAATTATTTGACATTTGCACTCTGCTTAGATGAACTTGCTGCAAATATTGTTGAACATGATAAACATTAGAATTGCAAAATGTCAAAAATTTTGCATTGTCAGAGTGAACATGCTGATATAGATGCTATACCTTAAAGCAACACTGTGTCAAAAACACCCTCTCTGAGTCATCAGCTGTTGACAATACCTTCCTCATACTTCCATGAGTCTAAGCTGCCCTCAAAGCTGCAGTAGATACAATAGGTACAACAGCACCATTCAAACAGAGTAACAAGCAGAACTAACTTTATGTATGAGGGAAACCGGGCAAGGATAACTCGATTTCTGTACCTTGTAACCATTTTTGTCATTCTGAATCGGTCCTGCGATCTTCATAATTTCACTCAGAGCCTCTGTTTTCCTCACAGTGTCTGCAAACAAAACAGCAGTCAACAACTGTTCTGAATCTGCCTGTTCAAACAAATGTAATCCCAGAGTTGCAACTCCAAATCCCAGCAGGATGCTCCTGTAATTGCGTCGCTACAAAGAATGGTTAGTCATGCACGACTTACAGGTAAATCAGTAATGATAGCAGTGAGTTTTGTAAACGTCACAAATTGGAATAGCTGCTGTTTTTGAGTAAACATGACACAAATTTGTATTCATTAGCATGACTTTGCTTGCCATAAGTGCTTGTTTAAACAAGGGTGACCCACTTCCTCATGGTTAGGCTAAATGATTAAATCTCATTTGAACGCATTTCACTGAAGCATGACGTGCACTAGAATGTGTTTTCTATGATCTTATCATTGATTGTTTTCTTGATACTTAGGTCCAGGGCCACAGGGGACAACAACATGCTTCTTTTTTTCGTTTGGTGTGTTTTTGTTTTACAATATGTGAGTTAACCACTACTCTTTCCAATATTACGATATATAGCATAGTAATAGTGTGCTACACCACGTTTTTCCTGGAGTGCAATGTTTAGCAGTACGATTTATTTATTTTATTTATTGATAAAACACAAAAGCATTTACCTAATGTTGACATTCTTAAGGGAAAAATGAATATTCTGACTGACATCCCTTGGCATCATTTTTACTCAAATATCACTTATAGCGAGACATTATTCTGACAACAGGAATTAAACACAACATCAGACAAATCTGACAAATTACACCCCTTTCTTCTATGAATGCAAACAAGATATTGTGCATGCAGTGATCCTTTCCCACAAGTTTTTGTTGTTGTCACATCTTAAATGCAGATGTATAGTAATTAAATGTGTATTTGTACAAATAAGCCCTGAAATACCGGTGTCGTGGTTTTATTCCAGGATATTAGAGCAATGTAATCTCAGTGTCCTTGAGTTTAGTTCCTTCATTTTATATTTTAGCAAAACATGGATTCTCATCTGTCATGAGCTTGAAATGTTAGTTTTAAATCAATTTGAGAAAGCGGACCAAAAACATCTTTTTTTTGTCTTTTTGTCCTTTTCACTTTGTACCTGAGAACTGTGGCCTCTTCCTGTAATCCTGGTCCCAGCACTGTTTCATGATGCTGACCATCGGATCACACTCGGGGGGCTTCGGTTCAGGTATCATCTCCACGTGGGGTCTCTTACCTTGTGACACCTGTAAGAGCACTGTGGTCACGCTGCAGCCTGTGTGCACAAAACACGTGTCAGACACATCGGACCTTGTGCTTTTGGTTTATGAGAATATTCTTCACCCTTTAAACAAATCAATACACAAGCTGAAAGTTTACATTTGTTTTGTTTTTTTTGTTTGTTTTTTTTCTGCTTTTGAAAAAAGATATATCAGATTAAATAGTGAGCTTCAGATGTGCATTGGTTTTACCTTTAGAAAAAAAAAAATCAGGCTGGCATGTTTAAGCTAAGCTAACATCTCCTGGTTTTGGCTTCATGTTTAAGAGACAAACACAAAAATGGCATCAGTTTCACATAAATCACTGCAAGAAGACAACTAAGTCATGTCTCAAAACATTTTTTCCAAAAGCATAGGTTTTGTTTACTATATTATTTATTTTGAATAATTAGTGCATGACAAACAGCAGGGTTAAAGTTCACATGCAGCAACAAGGCAGCTGCTCCAATGTCCCAACTCAAAAGCTGTCATGACTTCAGAAGTGTTATGGATTAATTTAAAAGAAGACTGACAGTATGATACCTCTGACCTTGTACCTGCCCCATGCAGCATCTTATTTCAGCTAAACACTGTATGCCCATTGTTAGATCAGATAACTGAATGTGAGGTGTTTGTCTCACAGTTTGCGCTGCACTAGACAACAGAAGTGAGTATGTCTCTGTAGTATTAGTTTAATCTCAAAACTGCATCACCTTATAGTAACTGCACTATTTCTAAGTTGAACAGTTGGGCATTTGCTCCTTTGTAATATTAAAAACTATCATTTCAGATTTACTTTCAAAAATACAGGCCCCACAGTTGGGAAATAGTGCAACAAATATCAGTACACCTTTTTTTTTTTTTTTTTTTTCAACTGAGATTCAAATCTTCCTCTTCTTTTTTTCAAGATTATGTATGTCCACCTTTGCATGCAGGATACCAGTGTTGGACAGATCTCTGGAGAGATTGTCACATCCTGTCAAAGGGCCATGACAAAGCAGGGAGATAAACTGTTTTCAGACTGTTATTACATTGAACGAAATGAGGATACTTAAATACGACGCTCGTGGAGCTCGAGAATCAGTAAAATCTGTGGTGTAGGATGTGCGTGGGATAGTCTATATGAGTGTTGTGGGATACAAAAAGACCAAGTAAAACAGCGAAAGAGAAACTAAAGCAGCACTACCACATGGCTGCCTGCCTGGGTAAGTGAGTGCCAAGTGCCAGACAAGTGCCAGCAGCATCCAAAGCTTTACTAGCTAAAAACACCAATCCCAGGTGATTCCAGTTGGCGCAGACCAGCCCTGACCCGCCCATATAAAACACAGACAACTGACAAGAAAAAGCATATGATCTCAAGATGTTCTGCCAATGTTCTGAGATTTTTCTCTTTCAGTTTCTCTTTGCTGAAGCTGTTGTGTTGTTCTACCTTTCTCATTAAAATATCCGAAAGGTATCTTACTGGATTCAAGTCAGACAACATACTTGGCCATGTCACAGTTTTTACATTTTTCCTGTTTCAAAACTCTCGTGTGATTTTGGCAGTGCGCTTTGGATCGTTATCACGCCGGCAGATTCCTCCTCTGCCAAGCTTCTGCAGATTGGGAGCTATCTTGTCAGCCAGTATTCTTGGTGTATCTACAGACGTTCATGGTGCCATAAAGGCAATCTACCCAACACATCTGACACTCATGCAGCCCCATAACATCACACTGCTCAACTCAGAGCTATGCATTTACTGTTGCAGTCCTTCACACCAAATAGGCTGGACCCCATCTGAGCCAAACAAGGTGATCTGGATCTCTTCTGATAAAAGAACGTGCTCACAGTATTCATCAAGCTTCTTTTTGTTGTTGTTTAGTAGAATTTCATCTCGCAGCTTTGTGCCTAAAAGCAGCCCTGGTATTTTGCTTTTGGATGCCATCCATGGAGGCTGTTGTGATACAATTTTATCTTGCACTGTCTTTGATTTCCATTGAAAACTCCTGTGACAAGTCTGAAGCGCTTGCGTATCTGTTTTTCAGAGCTTGATTGTGCACATAGCACACTGTTCATCATTTTATGTGGACAACCACAGCAACTCAGATTAGTGGTGCTGCGCTGTGGATGGTTCTATACTGCTTGATTACTGCTGCAACTGTGTGTAAACTGATTTTTAGTTGTTCGTCAGTCTTCCTGTGTCCTTTTCCTTTCCTTTGCAAAGTCTCACAGTCATTCCCTTTGGTATATATTTTGCATGTGGAGCCATGATGCAGATAAATGCAACCTATAGGTCCAAAACTGAGAAAGTTCAGGTGTTTAAAGGTCATTTTTAAAAACCATCTTCATATAATTAAACCAACTGAAACTCAAGCGTGCACTCAGTTTTGTGTCAGTGATCCCATGTGTATTCAGTTTTGTTGCATCGCCTTCCTTCTTTGGGTCCTGTGTTTTTAATCTAGCTTTTATAGCATATTTGTTTTTGTTCATAACTAAATAGTCTAAATGTCAACATAGGATAAAAAGCAATTATTGAGAAGTAATGAAATTTTTAATCATTTGACATTTAGAATATTGCAAAAGGGGTTTATTGACTTCTATTGTACACTGCATTTAATTATCTTATTTACAACATTCAGACGGGCTACTGTCAAGTTTTACAGTGCCCATTGTGCCGAGGTAATAAGGTTTAGAAGGGAAAATGTGTAAAATCTGTTACTATGGTAACATTTTCAAAGACAGCAGTATAATTCAGCTCGAAACACTAAAATAAAAATGCTTTCATGCTTATGCTGTTTAAGTTATCATATTCATTCATTTCAAATGAATTATTCCTACCTGCATGTGGTTTCTGCTGGGTCAAAATCTCCCACATCACAATTCCAAAACTATAAATCAAAGCAGAAAGAAGCAAATCAACTAATATTGTCACTTTAGCACATCATGCATTCAGTGAACTTTGTGGACTTTCCTCTCTTACATAAATAAACAGAAAATAAATAATGCCCTATAAAAAGCATGAGGCGTTTTAATATCAAATAAACACCACTGGATACTAAAGGGCAAGAAAGAGTGAGTCAGACCCGTGTAAAGTATATAGAGTAAGGCCTTGTGACTTTTGAGAGATTAAAAACAGCAGAGAGCAAGGTTATACTATGTGGACTGTGCACCGAATCAGAAAAACCTCTGATTCTGATGGTGCAATTTCAAACGTGCCCCTGGCAAGTCACCTGTAAACATCAAAGGTAGTTCCTGGAGGATCAAGGCACTGAGTGAAAGTCTCTGGAGGAACGTAACTTATGTTCCCTCTTGCTGTCAGACGCTCCATGAACAACATCTTGCTCATGCCTTCCTCCCAACAGATTAAACCAAAATCTGAAATCTTTGTGGAAGAACAAGAGTTACAGAATAGTGCAGAATTACATACAACAATGTCAAGAGATCACTGCAAGCATGTAGAGTTTCACTGACCTTGACATGAAGGTGATCGTCTAGTAGGATATTGGAAGTCTTGAGGTTAAGATGGAGTAGTGGAGGCTTCATGCTGTGAAGGAAATTCATACCCATGGAGGCCTCATGAATCATCTGAAACTTCTTTGGCCACATCAAAGTGTGGCTGGCTAGGAGATTGTTCAAGGATCCATTACTCATGTACTCCATCACAACAGCGGTTGCTTCACTGCACTGTCCGTAGATGGACATGATGTACTTGAATTTCAGTTTGGCAATCTTGTGCGCCTCATCTATAATTCTCCTGTGATGGAAAAAATAAGTGTCAGTGGGGGGTGGGGTTGACTGTTACATAGAGATTTTGAACACTTAGAACTGGAAAAATATTTCTTTTTTTCTGTAGCAAAGGCTAAAGAAAAGACATTTTTAGAGTTCAGCATTCTTTCAAAGTGCACCACGCCACTATGCTAAGAGATTACAAGAGAGCTGAGCAATTTAGACTAGTTTTCACAACTCAACACCCACCTGTAAAAGTTGTTGGCACACAAAGCTCCATCAAAGCTTTTCAAGGCACATTTTTCCCGCCAGAGCTTGAGCTTGACCTGGTACACTTGACTAAATCTGCATTCTGCCACCTTTATCCAGTCAGCCTCGAAGTCGTCCTTCTTGAAGTTCCTGAAGTGCCCGGGAGATCCGTCAGGGCAATCCATGAGTACAACGATCCTCTGTCACACAGTTCCCCACGACACCCTCGCTCTCTAATCCTGTACGTAAACAGGGTTTATCCTCCAGATCAACATCTATCAGTGGCACCGCAGGAGCTTGTTTCACGCAGGGAAAGTGAAAATTGTATTTCATGGATACACATTAAAATCAGTGACAGCTGGCTGAGTGAAAGGCATATGAAGTCACACACAAACTAGGCTACGCTCTTGATCTGTGGGAGGAGCTGAGGTGCAGAACGTGTTTGCATTGCAATGCCGCAAAGCCGGTTTGTAGCTGTCAAGACATGCTGATCTAGCTTTCAGTCTTCCAGACATCGAATGACTTTTTTATCTTTCCCCTCCCATGACAAAATATGTTCTTATCCATGTGAGAGAAAAAAAAAAACCTAAACAGTTCCTAAGAACTATGTAGGTTGAGCAGCACCAACAGGGTGTCAGTTATGATAGTTGGTATGATTAATATGTCCATTGTGATTTGGGTCTGTATATACAGTGAGTGAACTGCCTAATGAACCATCCACTTCCATCAAACTGCACTTTAACAAGGCACTTAACCCCCAGCAGCTCCAGTGGGACGGCTCAGTCGTCTGCAATTTGACTTTGAGGATATGGCCATTTAGCTGGTGCCAGGAACTGGGTGGACGGTGTGTGAGTGCGAGACCCACGGGCTCGGACACAGCTACTCTAAAAAAGCATTAGTATGTATTGCACAGCTTGTTTTCTGCACTAAAACAAAGCTAAATCATTGCCTGCAACATTAGTGTACACTGTATACATGTAGGATCAGTATTCCACTCCTAACTGCTGGGTCTGTTGATATAATGTATGTTTTCCCTTACCTTAACATGAACCAAACCGTATCCTAACCCTATAAAGGGCGTGGGGTTGGACACCACCCACTGCACAGCCAAATGGGGGCTATCTATCTTCTCATCTCCACACCGGTAAGCCTATTCTCCAAACTGTCAAACTAACTTTCTTTAAAATTTATGGTAAAAACAGTTTTGTTTAGGTACTTGTTTTTCAGCAAATTCTCCTCTGAGATAAATGCTTTCTCTGGATGGTTTGGGTCTTGACCTACACGCCAGCTGGTTTCTCTGTGTATGGAGGTGATATCAAAGCTTTACAAACCAGTTTGCAAACACATTAGAATTACTTTGCTGTTATCATGCAATGTCAGGGGAAGGACACAAAGCTTTTGTCTTTCTGTGGCAACAGTTCCAAAAAAGGCTTAGTTAAAACATAAAATATTCAAACCAAGTCAAAATAACCATATTCATAAGGACATGTTGAAGAGCTAAACTTAGAAATTCTCTTAAATTGTGTTCAAAATGGACTGTAAGGCTTTCTTGGCAAACCTCGGGCATTCATTAAGCATACATCAAGTATCTGCTGTCATTCCAAGCATGACTGAGCCTCATTTCTCATGTACTAAACACAGTCAGTCTGTCTCCTTTTGCCAGCTCTGTAAGGCACAAAAATGCAGACAAAAACAAAATAAGATTTAAAGCTTTAGAGCTAATTCATGTGTAGAGACTCATTCTTCTCCACATAGAAGGGCATGATTTCCTCTGCATTATACTTGCTGCCTCTGTGTGTGTGTGAAAGGCTGTTTTCAGCTGAAATTAAATATTGCCTCATTCTCCTCGAGAGCTGATCATGCGATTAATTTAGCATGATGTCATTTGATCAATCGATATTAAAGATGAATTGTAAATTTGGCACTGCTGCAGGCTGACTTTTTCGAGTGTCTTGTTGATGGCAATAGGAAATGTGGTGTGAGAACCCATCTCAGTGTCACGACATTTATGGCCTTAGATCCCGAAATCATGGATTTCATCTTTCTGCATCATTAGAGCAGGCTGTTCTTTGAGAGAAAAGATTTAAACTGCCTGGCTTATGTGGAAGGATTACCGTAATAGAAGGCTCATCCAAGAAGATGGGAAAACAAAGAAGTCCACCACCACTTTCATTCCCACCTGCTGTTCTCTTTTATAGGTTCGCCGGTTATATTTCACCACCACTCAGCTCCTCACAGCTGAATTCATCGTGAGGTCTTGTAATGTTACAGAAAACGATAAATGCACATGTGTACATTTATAGACACGCGTGCAAAAATTGTCCCAGCGGGTCACTTGTAGCTTTGGTGGTCATTTAAATGTTTAGGCAATCTCTGTTGGGTTTTCTTCATTCCTTGCATTTTGCACATTTAGTTTCAATGCAGCTCCTGCTGAGAGCATGAACCAAGTATAAACTCAATTGTGTGCAGCCCTCACCAGGCTACAGTCTACCTCTGACTGTCTCTGTCTTTGCCTAGCATTTATAAACTGTACTAGTAAATGTGATTCATTTAGGGTTTCTGCCCATGATGTATGTTTCATGGGACATCGGCTACAGGTCCAGATGCTGCACTTTTCCTCTTCCTCCGTTCCCTGAGCTGGCTCTTTGTTCAGGCTTTCATTGCCAAGCCATGGTTAGATTTTTTATTTTTTTTTATTAATAATTCCACTTCAATAAGATTTTCCCATCCCGGCTGCTTTTAAATCTGCTGCCTCGGCCTGCAGCACTGTCGTAGGAAGATGCTTTTATACATGTCTCATGACCCGCATGTCTGTGTTGTCATCAGCCTCCAGAAACCCCAAATAGAAAAAGCTATAAACATATTATTGTGATGCCTTATATGATTATACATTAATTATTTTGCAGCACACATGCACACTTATGAGTGGCTGTCAAAACTTTTTAGCTGCAATAAGAGAAGACATGAGGAGAATAATCTATCTTAAAACCATGACAGAGCACCATAATCGAATCCAGAGGCAGATCTGTTTCGATTTTAAACAGCATTTTTCTGCCGTGCACAGCTACGTCTTTATCGTCAGGTATATGCTGCATGTGCCTATGTTTATTTATTTTTCATTAGGTAATACGCTGCATATTTTTTTTAAAGAGTCAGCTCCTTGCAACTCAATGTTCCCCCAAACACCCTCCAACTGGCTCTATATGTGCAGGCGTGGTAATAGATGAATTTAACATTCACTGACAGCCATAGTTTCATGCTTCGCTAACTCACCCTATTATTTAGGACAGACTCATGGATTGATGTTCCAATGAAGACTAGGCAGTCGTGATCAGATTCCTGATAGGCTACCTGAGGGGAGAAGTCTGTCTTCATTGATGAAACCCACATCTCGCAGCTTAGCCAAATGCATTAGCAGGCTCCACCACACTGGCTAAGCTGACTGGTTACAGCTAAAGGCTTTTCCATTGCCCCCCGATGTCCTCTAATAACTAACAAGCTTAACTCCACTGTCTCTGATCCATATTCTGTGAACATAGACAGTGCCAAACATAACCAAACAAGATGAAATAGTGGACTGAGACAAACCGGTCACCTAATCTTCTATGTACTGTGGCAAATGCTCGAGTAATGTAGGCAGTGTGTTTCAGACTAGAAAATTAATTGGCTCCTGTGTAGCTCTCAAGAGCACTGAACCTTTTCTTTTTTTAAAAAAAATAAAAATCAATCCTTATCTTATGCAGATATTTTACCAGTGATATTTAAGCAGAATTATAAACACGGGGAGTACGTGAGAAAGAGCAGTAATATAGTGAATTTTAGCAACTGGAATCACAATGTAGGATTTACTTTTGAGAGGGAAAATTTGTAATATGAAAATGTATTCCTCTTTTCTGCACTATGTGTCAGTTCATTTAAAAAATTTTGACATGTAAATCTAATTTAATATACACCAGAATCTGTTTCAATTTGCCCAGATGAAAGTTTTTGAGTTTTTTTTCATAAACTGTGTGAAGTTTAAACTTTGTTTTAAAGTGGATTCATTAATTTCTATGTAGATGAGATAAAATATGAAAGACAGTTCTAACATTGCTAATAGCAACTCCTGCTGGCACAGAGGAGCATGTGCTGCAATCACAAGTAAGTAGGTACCTCTGTAAGCGTATGAATATTAACTCTTGTGGACGTCTTAGCACACTGAAATGATTCATGTTTTTTATAGCCGTTAGTTACTTATGTTGAGCCCTATCTTCTCGCATGACACAGTTTGACACTTACTGTGGGGTTATGTGAGGACTTCTTTCCTAGAACCAGGAAAGCTAAAGTGAGCTGTTCTGTGTGGCCACACACTCACGTGGGGAGATAAGGCGACTGTCATGGAGATGCAGGATAAAGGTACACATTTTCTGACAGTCTTCCCACTAAGGCATTCAGAGAGTTGCACTTGGTTGTAAACACAAAATGTGAAATAGCTGTGCAATGAATGAAAAAGAGAGCTTAAAACCCAACTCCTATTCTCACCTCTGCACAGCTGCCCAGTCGCTGCGTGAAATGGGTGTGAATGTTGGATTCTAAATTTCATAAAGTGGCAGACATTGTCGGATGCAACCTGTTACCTCTGATGTCGGGAAAGTGGGAGGGCAGGAGGGAGATGTTCAAGTCATTTACTCTTCAGGTTATATTTTTGTGAATTATTTGTACAGTGTTTCAAGTTCAACTCTTGCGTTTATAGTTTCCTATAATTTTCTGAAGCGTAAACACACCCCGTTTTGCAGTTGCTTCCACTAAAACCTCAAGATCAACTTCTGCTAAGCTCTCTGCATAAATTTGCAACTACATGTGTGGGGAGGGAAGAAATAACAATGCTAGTGTTGTAAGTAAATAGTAAATATATTATAAGAAACCAGTCTACAAGAGAGCTTTTTCCCTTATTGTATTATTTCACTGTGATTATTACGGATTCGGGTCAGAGACAATAATGATCAAGAATTCCTTCAAATTTTTCTCTGTGGAGGAATTACTTAATATCTTACATTATTAAAGGGTTCATTAAACATTTTACATTATGTGCCACATCATATTACAACATATTGGTACATAAAACAAAGCTGCAGGATTGTTAAATGTTCTTTTGCAATAACAAATGACACGACAGTTTCCTCAGCAGTCTACCGTGGAGGCTCAATATAAGTATCAAGCCATGAACGTATACATTATTTTAAACCATCATTAACAAGCTATCAATCTCAAAGTGGGACACATAGCGTATTGATTTCTTGCCACTAAGGGAAAATAAAGGGATCAGAGCAGCTTTTCTATTTGGGGATGCTATTTATTTTCAGTGAATGATAATAGACTGCTTGTGCTTAAGTGTGAAATTTGACTGCAACAGCTGTGTCACCTATAAGAGGAGGTGTGAATTGGATTGCTCCTCATTGTCCAGTCTGGACCAGTAGCGGCTGATGCGACTGGCCGCCTCTGCTCTACGGCTAATATGATTGACTGCTCCACTGTCGGTTGACTAATGTAATTGTCTGCAGCTATTTTGGAGGGGTCTTGATCAGCGTAATTGGCAGAGGTTCCTCCTTGGTCACGGTAGGATCAAGTCACCTCCTGGGCGTAGACAGCCGCAGCAGGCCGGCGTCGGAGCTGCTGAGTGGAGCAGCCAGATTGCCCGGCGACGGTAGGCAAGCCACACCAGCAGCAGCATCACCGTGACAAGAGAAGAGCCAGCCACCATGCTGACAATGACCAGAGCCAGGTCCAGCTCTGATGGGTCTGAAAATCACACAGAGAAACGAATACATGAAGCCATGATTTTGTCTGTGCGTTGGAGGGGAAAAAAAGCACCTTCACTGAATTGAAAATATCTTTTTTTTTGTCCGTTGTGCCTTTATTGGATAGTGTTAGTGAGAGAGAGACAGGAAAGTAGGGAAGAAGAATGGGGGGAGGACATGTGGGAAATGGTCATGAGCAGGATTCAAACTCATGACCTATACATCGGGACTGTAGCCCTACACATGGGACACCAGCTCAACCAGGTGAGCTATAGCGGCGCCAAATTGAAAAAATATCTTTTTATGCTGTAGAGCAGTTTTCAATGATGAACCCATGAAGAGCTGTGTAAAGATACCTATATATACATACACAGAGCTGCTTAACAATATGACTCTTTTCTTCACACTATTGATAAATGGTTTGGTCATCTGTCATTTCCTGTCTGTCCTGCAGCATCTCCTGTGCATGCTCCGTTATCTTAGATTGATTGTTTTTGTTTAAGGCTCAGCTAATAATTACCTATCTCCTGCGGGAAGGTAGAATTCTTCACTTCTTTCAGCATGGGACCAAAGGATATGCGATTTCTGAGATTGGTGACAATAGTCCTTGGACCCTCGAAGGGAAACGCACCCTGTTGCTGAAGGCATTGCTATAAAAAGACAAAGGAAATATGTACCATGTGAGTATGAAAAATGACAGAGTATATAACAGGCAATTAGCTTTTTGGAAGAAGGATTGTTGTCCTCTTTATTATCAGAGATACCAGGACCAACACACAGAAGTAGTAATGGCAATAATACATTTCTCTGATAAATATTTCTACAAAACCCGTTTTCCTTTGAATGATTTGTTGTGTGGAAAAAAGGGCAAGAGCAGAAACGTCTATTTCAAATAGCGGGCTGGAAACAGGATTTGAGCTGGAAAGCAGCACTTTCTTTTAATCTAAGCGGCCCATTCTGACTTGTAGCCGTTCAAACAAACCAGCTGAGATACATCCCAATTAAAGGAACCCTGACAAAGAGGTTTGCAGTTGATTGACTTTACATCTGTCCTCTCTGGGCTGTCTGTATTTGAATACAATATTAGTATGGACTGATTTGATAATCTGGCAGCATTGCTTGCTGTACCCTGTCTAGTGGACAATGTGAACTATGCATTTAACAGTGTGGGCTATCTATTAAAGCTGGTCATTATGTGGAGGGACTTCTGGTTGTATTTGCTGAGCGTACGAGGTCAGAGTTACAGAATGATAAATTTCTCTGTATTATATCTTAATAATACTCATATTAATTGGTAGGTAGACATAATGATAAATTATATATAAAATGATAGAGAAAAAAATGTATTTTTACAGATTGGCAGTGCTTATAGATATTATACACTGAACCCATCCATTCATCATTTTTGTTGAGAGACGTCATATAAATATACAAAATATCTCTCATTTCACAACTAAATCAAATCAACCAAACCTGGATTTTTATTTTCATGTGTTACAAAAAAAATTCCCCAAAACTAAAAGAATATTTCAAATGTTAAAAGTATTTCTTGAAGCTTTTTAATACATATATATATATATATTTATTTGTTTATTTTTTATTTTACATGTATGAATGTTGCTTAAGAGTCTGTTGTTGTGAGGTTATTACCAGACTGTTGTTGTTTCTTTTCGTGCTATTTCGCAGCTCAGTTATCAAAAATGACAATTTGTAACCAAACAGTAGGTGGTTGAATATGTTTGTAAGAAATGTCAGTCAAAAATGTAGCTGAATAACAAGGTAAGACAGAAAAACAATTTCAAGGTACAAGGGGGGAAAAAAATCAATGGATGTGCACAAAGAAAGCTGTGGTTTATGTAGAAGATTGTCAAATTCATACTGTAGTTGTGTTTGAGCAATGCATTTTAAACACAAGTAAATGGCTGTAAACCCCATAAAATGCAATTCAACTGACCGCTGCATGCAGCAAAAAAAAACATTTATACTTTTTTTTTCCCCTTTGAATTCAGGCAGAGAACTTTCAAGCATAACTAGTGTGAGCGCTGAAGAAGTGCTCTTCAAAGGTAGACATCAAAATGAGTCTCCAGAGTTCGTCCTTTGGCTCACCTCCGCCCTCCAACACATACTTGTCAGATGATTCACTCTTGCCCATTAAATCAGAGGCCTCATTCCCACACCAGCAGGATACAGCAGTTGGTATCAGAGCATCAGCATTATTCTGTAACTTTGCAAAGACCTCATCTGACCTACAGAGTGTCTAATGACATGACTGATGCTTTAGGCTGTGTGACTCAGCCTTACATTCATACCTAAAACACAGTTCCTATAGCGGTGGCAGGATATTTCAATCATATGACACCACCCCAATTCCAGAAAGTTATTTATCCTTGCAAATAATCCGCCCTCTCTTGGTTTTTTCCATCCCCTGAGCCATATATTAATTTACCTCTTCTTCTGTACTTCACTCACCTTGGTCCTTCTTATTGCTCCTCTCCTCAGCTCATTTACAAATGCTTGCTCTCTCCTCATCTGTCTCCATGTTTTCACAGTGTCACACCCCGTGTCACTAAATTTAAATCACTCTCAGCTGCTCATTCTTTCGTTCGCTCACATTCATTACGCCGTGCACCCACTGCAATCTTACCCTTTCACAGTCAGAGTGGTTCCTCAGGCAGACACTGAGATCGCAGTGTAGGTACACTACTGAGTAATTAATCATTTGGAAGAGACTGATGGTGAAGCTGGCACTGGTTGACAGGGCACTGGGCAGCAGCGTGATCCCCGCTGGCTCTGCTGCTAACCTGAGGCACCGGC
Organism: Stegastes partitus; assembly: GCF_000690725.1. NCBI lineage: Eukaryota > Metazoa > Chordata > Actinopteri > Pomacentridae > Stegastes > Stegastes partitus. The sequence goes on from NW_007578848.1 coordinate 102,647, forward strand.
ACAAACGTATAGCACAACCTTAGTGGAGCCATTTCCCTTCAAAGAAATAGTGTAATGTTTATGGAAAATGGTTAAACTGAGAATACCCTGCAGGTAAAGTCTCGCAGACCAGTTTGCTATCTATATTTTATATTGAATTAGGTTGAAATCTTAAGAGAAAACAAATCTTGTTAGGCAAAGGTCGTGTGTGTACGATATGCTGTAAAATTAGTATCATCACTCAAGCTGTATAATGTTTACAAGTTACGTGTTTAAATTCAGAATTATGGTGATTTTTTTGGAAATGTGTTTCTGTTTTTTCCTTATTCCTTGAAAGGTAGGCATTAAAAATAAATGTGTCACCGGTGTAAACACTTGAGAAGCGTTCTGTTCAGACACACAATAAAAGTCAACAGCCATCCTACTCACATTTTGACATATTTTGGAGGTTGTGCATTTATACTGCTGCCTCCTTTAGCGTGCGTGAGAATTTCCATCTATCCAACTGATGCTGGTTCAGAGAGATAACCCCTCTTTACCGGGAATACTCAGCTCTTAAAAATGTGCCTGCAGCTCCCCGGATTGATATGAATTATCGTAACACTTTTTCTCTAGTGGGCACATTTGTAAGCAGTGTGGCCCAGTTGTGTTAAGAAGAAGTTAAGAATTAATCACGGTTGTATTTTCAGAATATTTGTAATAAACACAGAAAAGTCAGGTTTTCACTATGTAGTTTAAACCCTTAGTCCAATTTAGGCATCTACACTGAAATAGAGAGCTTGCTTTTTTTGGATGGTTGCACAGATGTCAGTTAATCTAGTTTAAATTTACTAACTCTGCTCTTCTGTTTTTACTTTAAATACAACTTTCTCACAGTGTTTTTTGCACAATTTAAGGCTTTTCACCTTGAAAGACTTTGCTGCGTACCTGGAGAAAAGGCAGCAGGTGGAGTTGGTGAGGTCAGGCTGGGAAGTCGGGGACAGGCAGCAGGAGGTGACCTCAAGGTTGATCTGACTGCTGTTTGTCTTCAGGTTGATGACCACTCTGAGGTTCCCCAGGGCAGGCACAGCGTCACCCGGCTCTACGCCTCCACCCAGGTTCAGACTCATTTCTGCTGTGTAGTTCCCGCTGCCACACAGGTCATCTGAAACTTCTGTTATACTACCAACAGATTAATATTTTTTGTAATTTGCAAAAAGGAATCCTTTATTTTAATCAATATCTTAACCAAACAACCGCACCAGAAAGATTACTTATTTCAGGCTGTATAAATAATATACTGTGTTGTATGACAGGCCGAATATATTTGAGCAAGTTTTCAAAGTTCTGAGATTAATTTTTTACTTTCCACACAGCAATTTGTTTTCATCCATTTTGCTGTACTATTAAAATCAAGTTTGGGGAAGTGAAACTTGCATGTGAGATGTAATCCATCACAGTGAACGCTTTCCCCGCTTGTGTCTTTTATCAGTGTAGAGCAGGTACTGTTTTAAAAACTCTCCTCCATCTCAGTGTTTTTTTTCAGCTAAGCATGACAAAAAAAAATTCTGACTAGCTGTCAAACAGCTTCCTATTAACGGAAAACAAGACTTGACAGCCTACAGCCACTATAGGACCTCTGTGAGTCACTAAAGTTTGGTGGATATGATGTTTACCATATTCTCTATCTTTGTTTACCTTGTGCTACCATTTGCTAATCAGAATGCTGCACACAGTGGACACTTGAAATTGAGGGGAATTTCAGTATTAAAAATGTTGGTCTTGTAAAGGTACTGCACGAACCTGCCGAACCGACCTTACAAGAGTGACAAAAAAAACAACCAAATTCACAGGATTCTCCACACGCTTGTGCTTGATTATTGTTTGTCTTCTCCGTCTTGGCTTGACACTCACAAGAGTGCACAAGACTGCCATGCTTTCAGGCAGGGGACAGCCAGAAAATTGGATTTAGCAGTGCCCTAAAGACAACAATTTCAGAATCTGCTCATAACTACATTGCCAAGTGGCAATACTGTATTATGCTGTAAAAAAAAAGAAAAAAGAAGTTATTTTACTGATTTTTTACTTTCTTATTGTATATTGTTTCCCATATTATTCAAATACATTAAATTATTAATAAAATGCGAATGTGCATGTCTTATGTGAAATAACAAGAAAAAAAAAATTTTTTTCATTCATTCATTCATTCATTCATTCATTCATTCATTCATTCATTCATTCACATTTCCATTGCAGGATTTTTAACTTTTTTTTTTTTGCACAGCAAAAGACAGTTAACATTATTTGTAAATTCATTGTAGTTTCACACATTTCCTTTTCATTTTAAATGGGTGAAACTGTTTAATATATAAAATAAAGGTAAATGTGACTACTTTTCTAACTTTATATACAAGTGTCATTTTACATAGATTTGTTTGTTAATTGAGAGATATTATGTATAATTCCAGAAAATGTGTAATCAAAGTGTTTTCATGAGTGAATAATATCAACAAACACTGGTAATCTAAAATACTTTCTTTTTATTATTATTATATATAATATCTGTCTAAAATGATCATTATTTTTATTGTAAATTACAAGTAATTTAATTGCTTTTTTACTGACGTACATATTCTTCAGTAAACATCAAAAGGTCCAAAAATATACATGATCTCATGTAAAAATTAAGGCTAGAAAATGTGCTTTATTCAAAGAAATAAATACTTGATTAAATAGATGATTATTTTTCCCATATCTTTTGGTACCCCAGCTGTGAAATACTTTTTTTTTTTTTTTTACAGTGTCAGGATAAAATGAAGCAGTTGGCTGTGATCGAGCACCTACTTAACAGCTTAAGTCATGCAAAATCACCAGTTTGGCTCTTCAATCTGTTACCACATGATTGATAGATATGGTAGAATAGCAGAGTTAGATAATAACATTACCCAGGGAGATACAGATGAGGTGAGGTCCTCCTCCCGTGCTTCATCCTTGGTGGCTCTGATTCAGAATCTGGTTCTGGTAATAACAGCCTCTCCCCAGACTGCTGAACTGCCATCTCTCCTTTAGTCGCAGCACGCATTGACCCGGTGGCATTTTGTGCCTCAAATATCTCAGCGTTGCCTGTTCCTCTGTTTAATTGTGTTTTTGTGTTTATTTCAGTGACCAGTGTCTGCTCAGTTGTCTTTATTGTCGTAGTGGCAGTAGTTGCTTCAGGTTCAGATAAAGTGACCTCTGTTGCAGCAGCCTCCTGAGCTTCAAAGGTCCCTTTGTAAAAGTGTCTTTGTGTTGTTTTCTTTACAAACGGAGGCTGCTCTGGTGTCCGGTGTCCCTCCAAACGAACAGTTTTATCTGTAACACTCCTGGCCTTAGTTGACGTCGTCTCCTCGGCTCTGGCATGGCCATGATCAGATTTAGCGGTGGCCGGTGAAAGCACAGCATATTCGAGGTCAGTGGCCTCTGATAGAGGACAGTCAGAGCTACAGTTGTCATTGTTTGGTTGTGTGTCAGGAGTGTGCTCTGTACTGAAATGATTTCTTTCTTTGTTTCCAGCCTGTGTTTTATACATTTTCTCAGTGTGCTCAGTCTCGCCTGCTCTAATTGTTGTTTTAGCAGTGTCGCCTGACTTAGCACAGCCACTTGTCCTACAGCTGGTTGTATTAATAACCTCTGTAGGCGAGATCTCCGTAGGTGTTAGAAAATCCTTCATAGCTCCAGATATCACTTGACTTATTGAGGTCCTTTCAGGTAATGCATGCTTCTGATGTTCCTCTGTTCTATGCAGTGTATGTGCTGTGGAATTCTTCTCACGTTTGATTTCAAAAGCACTCGTTGTTGATGCTTTGATGTCTTGTAATAATGAATACTTCTCTCTTTTGACCATGGTAGATGTTTGGCCGCGTGACTCTTCAGCTCTGTGGGTAGTCTCCAACAAACCGTCTTGGACGCCCAGCTCTGGGTCATTAATAGGACGTGTTATTGCAATCATAGCAGGCAGGGCATGCTGGCTTTGTTCAATAGCCTGTACAGAAATTTCATGGTCGGGCTGCTTGACGCTCTGTGTTTCTGTTGTGTTTTTTCTTTTCACAGCAGGGATGAGTTTTCCAGAAGTGGGAGTTATGGAAGGCTCACTCAGTGGCAGAGGCTCAATATGATTATTGGACTGCCCCATATGGTCAGCTTGTGCAGCCCGAGATGACTTTTCAGAAATGACAGACACACTCTCGCTGGTGGTCAGCAGTGATTCATGATCTTCTGTGGACACAGTGAGACCACCTACGCTAGCAGTTGCTGCCAGAGACACAAAGTCATTGGTTTTAGTAGTGATTATCTGAAAGTGAGAAGTAACTCTCATTATCCGGTCCGGAATCCGCTGTGTGGTTTTACTGAGGACTGTTGAGTCACTTGTGAAATTATCGTGTGGAACAGGGAGGGTGTTGTCGCTCACAGCACTTGGTGGTGAGAGGGGAACAATTTGCTTTTTAGCTGTTTTTGCTGCATGATGCGTCATATCAGAAATAGCATTGTTAGTCACATCATTAGCATGTATTTTAGGTGTTTCAGGCAGACTTTCTGACTTAACCAGTGATGTGCCAGTCAGATCATTTGTGTCAAGCACAGGTATTGCAAATGTATTCCTAACATACACAAATTCCTCATTTATAGCCTGCTCCGTCTTGTTGGTGGTATGAACTGCAGTCATGACAGACAAAGGGCTTTCTAACTGGGACAGGTGGCTATTGTTGAGGGTCGCTGTGTTGTTTGCTTCATCATCGTGATCTATATTGATCAGGTCACTCTGGTTACTCTTATTGTTATTTTTTGCAAGCTTCTCAGTTAGCATTATAGAAAAAGAGTTGAGTTCATTGGTGTTATTAGCTTGGTGTGTACTTCTGCCATTTGTTTGTGACTTTTGGGAATTTGTTTGCTTTGTGACTATATCTGAGTGTTTCACTTTAGAGGTCGCCATCATTTGTATGTTGTCATTCTCTCCCGTCTGATTTGTCTCATCAGCGGTCCCTAACAAGAACTCAGCACGGTCACTTCCGCTATTTGCATAATCCCTCAGTATTTTTTGTTCCGCCGCTGATCTAGTTAGGCTTGTCAGGCTATAGGTGCCAGGTAAACTGTCACCTCCGAAAGGCCTGAGATTTACCAGTGGTGACACGCTGCTGAGAGGAAATTGATCGTTTTCCGCTTTAGGGCTCATTGATGCCATTAGGGTCTGTACAGATCTGTGCTTGTTATCGTCAACAGGGGCATGCAAAGCATCTGGATGGCTTGTCTGCTCCGACAGTTTAAATGAGCATGGCTGGCCTGCAGTCATGTCAAAAAGGGAGGAGGGCTGACTTATCTGAGGGGCAGACTGCCCTTGATGAGGCTGCGACTGGCCTATGGAGATGTGGGTCTCAGATGACAAAGCTGCGGCTGTGGGTGGCTTGCTAGATGAGTCATTATACATCTGCTGGCGCGTAGCAAGAGTCACTGATGGTATAATGAATTCTGCTTTCTCGCTCTCATTCGTGGTATGTAAACCTGAACTGGCCTTCGGATGTGAAGTGCTAAATGTATGCCTGTGATCTGGGGTGCTGTAAATAAATGATAGATTGAGAGTAGAACTATTTACTTTAAAGTGTGGCTGAGCTCTTGTGAAGCCAGCTGTGACTGCTGGTCCAGCAGTGGTGAGTGACAACATGTTACTGATGCTGTTTAGTGCCGGGTGAGCTAATTTAGCTGCACCACCGTGAAGGGAAATTGTTGGATTTAATATATCCCTAAACTTTGAACTGCTAACTCCAACTGTGTGCGAGAGTTTTGGTCTGGCAGTCACAGAAAATGTAGCCTCAACAACTTTGTTCTGAATGCTTCCTTTAGTAAGCGATGATGCAGTTCCAGGCTTTGGAAGCATAGCCCCGAGTGTAGACAGATGAGGTTTAATTTCCGTGTTTGGCTCTTCGGATGTCGTTTTTGATAGTTTTGGACTCAGAGTTGAACTTGGTTGTCTGTGATTGCTTGTCACTTTGTCGGAAAATGACTTATTTGTATTTTCGACAACTTGAGCAGTATTTTCACCCAGATGAATCCCCTTCTCCTCTGTAGCTCCCAAGTGTTTAATCAAACTGTGGCAGGAAGACAGGGTTTTAACAGTGTGCCCTTTGTCTCTGTTAAGTTCTTTCAAACTCGTAGTAGGTCCAAGGGGAACATTTGTCATGTTCTCCCTCTCAATTTCCCCATTACATTTAATGCCTTCCTTGCTTGATGTTTCTTTGCTTTGAGCGTCGGCTCCTTCTGTCGTCAAAGACTCTGTCTGTTTTGCAGCTTCTTTGGTAGAATTTGGTGTATTTATTCCAATCACGACTTTTCTTTCAGCACCTTCTTCATCACTGACTTCCCCTTGTCTCTGACCTTTGCCTTGCCTCAAAGTTACACCCTCCTTTCCGATAGTCCTTCCGCCTTCCTCCCCACTTCTCGTGCTGATGTGCTCTTCCATTACTTCTGCCTCCCTGTCTGTGTTTTGATTTATCTCTGATCCAATATTAATTATTTTTTCTTGTTTCCTGCTTTCTGTCCTATCTAATCTAAATAACCCTTCCCCTTTTTCCTCCAACGTTTCACCCTCTCTGCTCTCGCCCTTCTCCTGCGACTTAAGCATCTCTTTTCTTTCTTGAATTTCTTTTTCCTGTTTGCTCTCCATCTGGAGCAGGTCTTTGTCCTCATTTTCTGCAACTGTAGTGAACACCTGTTCATCTCTATTTTCCAGCTTCAGCTTGTGGACTGTTAATGGCTCTTTGATTAAATGGCCATTATATTTTGCTAAAGATTGCCGTGTTGGTGCCACGGGCTTATCATTGTTAACATCAAGAGTCTTTTCCTGAATGATTGTTGTCCTTGTCACTTTCTTAGATAACGACTTGCTTGACGGTGTCGTTAGCTCCACCACAGACACGTCATCTGCAAAGGCCTGTCTCGATCCTGCGAGAAACAACATCACAGGCGTAAGTTTTCTGGTTGTAAAGGCTGGAGTTTGCGGTTCTTTATTCGCTGGTCCTGAGGCATCAACAAAAGACTGCTTAGCAATGCTGCGTACAGTGTTAAACGTCTGAGAAGCTTGCTTATCTGCCAAGTTTCTCTTTGTGGTAAGAGATGCAAAGTGGATGGCAGAATCCTTCGCTAACAAAGTCAATACAGGCTCTTCAGTGTGAGAGCTTGGTTTAGCTAGCGTTTGGCTCCTCAATTCAGAGATCAAAGAGTCAGTTCTTCCTGTCAGATGCTTAGACTCAGGATTTGTGACTGCTGAAGTGGTTGACCTACTAAGGCTGAAGGGTGTTTTTGCATCATAAGCATCAGTCAAGCTCATGCTTGCAGTTGGATGTGATGCATTGCTGCGATCACCACCTTCTTGAAGAACACTTTCCTGACTGCTGCGGGGAGCTTCAGCGGTGACAGCCGAATTGCTTACTGGTCGACCAAAAGGTTGGTTTTGAATGAATACATTTTTGAAGTTTGTTGAGACACTGTGGGAAGCATTCTTCTTATTCTCATTGAAATACATCAGGTTTGACTGTGGGTCCCCGACGTTCACCTTTATTTCAAACATCTCTTGTTTTCCGTTCTTTACTGGTTTCCTTCCAGTATGAAGTGACTTTGAAGAGCGATGAAGTGCTGTGGTGGTTGAGATAGGTCTGTCAGTGACAAAGGTTTCACTGGGATAGGTATGCCTCGGTTGTCTTTCAGTATCTTTTCTTGTTACTGATGACATCTCAGCAAGAGGCAGCGTGTCGTATGCAACTGTTTCCGTATCTGAGAAAAAAGATTTGATTTGAGGATTATTCAATATGCTTTCACTGTGATTCAAAGTTTTATTGAAGGATGAAGAAAGAAATGTCTGACTGTGAAGTTGTCTTCCTATCTCACCAAAACCAGAATGCTTCGTAGTGTTTTGGTGACTGATCTCTTTGTTCAGTATTTCTTCTCCTTCTCCAGCTGACTGTTGATGTAAACTGGGCAATGAGGTTGCAAACTGATTGAAATCTAAAGTGAGCCCCTCGATACCAAGGGAGTCTGGAGAGGCAGGAGGTGACAGGGCAGGCAGAGCCACAGATTTCTCAGTGGACGCTGCTCCTCGATCATTCAGACAGGTCAAACATGAGTTCGTCACAGCATTTCCTCTCCCTGAATCTTCTGATGTATCATTTTGAAAGATGGATTGCGGTGAACCAAACACATCCGCGTTTCTTCCTGGGTTTGTAATCCCCTTGCCTTGAGATTGTCTCTCATCACTGTCATTACGTAGCACAGCCAGGTTATCAATTACACGAGGATGAGATGCAGATAGGACTGGAACTCCCAGCCCTCCGTCAGCAGATATGAGATTAACGGAATTAGTGTTTCTCTGATTCTCACTGTCAAGAGTATGAAGCTTAGGAGGGGCTTTCACTGCATCTGAAGGCAAATGCACCTCTGGCTCTGAGGTGCCATTCATCATTGATTCCAATGAAGCCTTCGCTGAAGAGAAAATGATCTTTTCATAATTATAGATCAGTGGGATTTCTGATGTGGTGTCAATCTTCACAGCTGATGGATTTTCTCTCATTGATGTGAGAGAGTTTTGCCCAGATCTGGAAACAGAGTGTTCTGTGCTTGGTAAAGAAATGACAGCTGCAGCTTTTGTGATTTGTGTCCGCTCATAAGGTTGTGTTGGTCTGGTGTCAAACAAGACCGCCCCTGGAAAGTTGGCGGTCTGTGCCATTGCAGCGTGTCGATGTGTATTCTCTGTAGGTATTGCTTCTGTGCCATGACCAATAGTGTTTTCCTTTTTCAAAGGCCGATCTTTTGTGACAGTTGTGCCTTTTGTTTGTTCTGTGAGGTAACCTTGGAAATCTTCTTTTTCTGCCCTGACTACGAAGAAAAAAGCAAAACATGTCACTCAATTTTTTTATTTTTTTATTTTTTACCAAAGGCCATTCTTGCTTAAACTGCTATGCTAAAAAAACAAACACTTTTTTACCACGAACCAAACAGCATATTTCTACTTTTAAAATTAGCAATGTTTTTTGTTAATCAGATTAGTCCCAGTAATTAAAATAGTCCCAGCTACATAGCACAATATACCAAAGCTGGCATACTGTATTTATTTAATATACATTATAAAGTCTGTTTCGATGTATAAAAAATATAATTAACAGCCAATCCTGCCAAATAATATGTCAGGAGATCGTGATGTTCAAAACATGAGCGTTGCTCCAAAAATAACAAATTTGAAGGAAATCTGGTGCATTTTTAAACAACTTTGATAATCAAATAAAGTGGTATTGCCCATTGTTATTTTGTCAGCAGTTCTGGTAGACTTATGATCAGCTTCATGTATTTTTTTTTTCTTTCATTGCTGGATTTTGCAATAAAGAAATGATTTAAGGATTGATTTAATAAATTTGAGTGTTTAGGATGGATTTATGCCTCCACGTTGATGTGCCCTAGTGATTTCATAGTAGATATCCACAGCATACAAGAACTGATTTATAGTAGTGTAGAAGATTTCACCATTTCACTGGGATAGGGTTTTGTCAGACATGATCAGTCGTTCTGTTCATTCAGTATCCCCTGCAGTTTAGACTCCAACAAGCACCACAGAACATATTCAAGCACCGGCCCTTGATAAATACAATTAAGCCATAAAAATTCTTATGGTTCCTGCACCGTAGTGATACCTATATGAAGCCCCTGAATTTCAAGCAATATCACATGCAGTGCTGTTTATGGAGGTGCTGCACAGCGGTTTAGTAGCTTACAAATAAAAGAGAAGAAAGCAGCAATTTAAAAATGAGCCATTTGCATAAACATAAAAAAAGTTAATATAAATGTTAGCAGGGATTTTGCATATGATGTAGGAAATGTATCTAAGAGTTTATTGAATGCAAGCAAAACTGATGGCTTACTCTCAGACCCCCACAGGGTGACTTTAATCATTTGAGCCCCACTGTGATAGACACAATGTCGCAAAAAAAAGTTAATGACACCCGTTGGTGTGTGACTGATGGCTAAAATAAAAAATGATTTGGGTTAGATGTTTTGACTCTTAATTGTAGCCTTAATAATATTAATCTGTGTAGCTAATTTCAAGTTTAATCATGTCAGTAACCAGAGTAGATGACACAAATGAATATGAAAACTTATGTAAACATATAAGATGCTCCATTAAATCTCAGAATGAATGAATGTCGTGTTAACACATATGCTGGTAACACAATGTAGTAACTCAGCTATAGAGGGAGGCAGACTTAATGATTAAAAAGCATTTCCGATTTTTACGTTTATTTAATTACTTTGCCATTCCACACAACTGGTATAAATATGTAGGAAATATAGATTTTTTGAACAACTTTGAAATAGTGAAAATGAAAATTTAAAGCTCTCCAGCTGCTATTTGCTCCTGCATGTTTCAACTGTGGATACATTTTTAAGAAGAAGACATAAATCTGGAGACCAGAAAAGTGTGTCAATGTTCAGCAAAATAAAAAAAAAAGAAAGAAAGAAAAAGAAAAACTTTTGCAATATTTATCAGCTGTAGATCTCACAACTGGGAAATGCAAATGTGTTCAAATTGAAATATACAAGCAAATATAACATAGTTATTCTATCAGTCATCTCATCACCACATCCACAGTTTCTATTTATAACGTATTTACCAGCAGTGGTAAAAATAAACAGGAGCACAAGGGAAGCAACTATTGTAGTGTATCCAAAAACTGAACATAAAACTGAGCACATACCTGTAAGCAGGAAAAATCCTAATATGAAAGTGTCACGCTTCCTCATTTCTGTTCAGTCTTGTTAACAATTACTCAAAGCCCAGTGAGTTAGTGTTCTTGTTACTGTGTAATCCAACTGAGCAGAAGGTATCAGCTTGTTTGCAGACGTACACAGATGGTGTCATTGCTTGCAGGGAGCTTTTGTCCACTGAAGTTCTTTTATACACGGATTACATTTCTCAGGAACCCTTTTTTTCCCCCCCCTGGCTGTCACAACTGTGTGGTCAACAGGTCCAAAGATGTTAAGAAGAAATATAAAAGAAAACTGCACTTAAATTTAAAAAAATATGTTATTACTCCTAAATATCACTACCTGTGTTAAAAATGACACAAATGAATACTAACACAAGCTTCTGATAAATCCCTGACTTTTTTTCTTAATTGCTCATTTTTTGCTTTTATCTTCACTCTTTATAAAAAGCAGTGCAATAACCTTGTGGTGCTATTTCCATTTATCTTCAAATATCCCTCAACACTGTCTATTTGGCATACTTTATGGGAAATATCTGAATTTTTTTCAAAACAGGTGCATATATGTTGATGATACACTTCTCTAATCCATATCCCACTTCCATTCATTCATGATATTACTGTGGCCTGATCAAGGGCTCGTTTTTAAACGGTGTATTCTGTCAAATATGTATTTTCTTGTTTAGTAGAAAAAATATTTATGTCAAATATTTGCATTTTTGTCATAAAAAACTAACATTTAAATCTAGTTGCAGACACATGTTGATGATAAAACTGAATGCGCTTGCACCTCCATCTGCATGAATTCAAGGTAATTACCTGTCTGAATTCACAAGGCATGAAAAATAAGGACAAGCAAGAACACTGCTCATGTTTATGACCTTGTTTATGTAGATTAAGCAATTAGGAGCAGAATCTTATTCAAATGTAATAAATCTTTAATATTTCTCAAGTCACACATAGCTTTCTTACAGAACCACAAAATCCACATTGGAATTAAAATTAATCATGAGAGTTTCAAGTCGCCCTCCAGCCGTTGATTATATCCCCAGAAACCGTGTTATATTTTTAGTCTTTTCCATGAAAATAATCCCTCTTTGCTCTACACTGTGGCTTTCTCTGGAATGTGCAGATTAAGTAACCACTTCTCTCCCCACTCATCTTTCATCGGTTCACTGTAACTGGAGCACACCAGCTCACCTATGACTCTGTTCAAGCACTGTAAAACTACTATACGCTACACAACAGCAAGCTAGAATATTGGGAGTAATTCAGTCACACATGTATGAACTGAAAACAGAACCTAAAGAAGAATATGGAAAAATCCACCCTGCAAGTCGACAGGATTGGTTCTTGAGGTGTGTTACATATAAAACCCCAGAAGTCTGAATCTGTGTTTTTGAGACTGTCATCGGTACACTGCAGGTTCAGGACAGAAACTCTCTGCCGCTGCTCATTTCACTTATGATGCATCTTTCAGCATGTAAAAATACCATATGGACATGTTAACAAAGTAAAAAAAACAATATTTTCCCCAAAGAGGATCAAGGAAACAAATATTTGCCATAAATTTTGCTTTTACCCAATAGCTTAATAAGCCTCTACACATAAAACAGAATACAGAAGAAAACAAGGTTGATGTCAAGCAAGGAGATTTTAAAACACAACCCACTGCCACTGGTTCATGAGATGAGCTTCACACAGGAGTGCAGGATCTCAAGGCCATGTAGTTCTCGAAGTTTGTTCATATGTCTGGAAAAATATAGGAAAAACATCTTTTAAAAGGGAACACAGCATTGTCAGTAGGTTGGCACTCGACTGAAACTACACACGCGTGAGCTTAGGGACTAAAGATCAACACATCCTCGACACAGTCACGGCAGAGCTCTTTAGCCTGGAGGTGTATAAAAGTCCTCCAAGGAATAAAGAGGCATGTTTGCTGCTGCCAGGTCCCATTATTAGGGATACTATATCATTTCTACTCACATAATCGCTGCTACAGTGTACAGATGATGGCCTATAGCAGCACATCATTACTCAGTTAAGAATGCATTCAGGTTTTATTTAACTCAGCTTGGAGTCTATAAACAAAGGGTGTTCACACATGAATGTTACCCTGAAGTGCAAAATAAAAGCCGTAAAGTTAAATATTGACCTTAATGTAAGGGAAGCAAATATATGTATATTTATAGGTTTTGCGTAAGACACACATGGCTTTTGTGTATTTTGTATAAAGAATTTGCTATCATAAAAACACTTGTTCTCATAGAATTAAGTTAAACAATTAGCTAGATGTGCAGATCCAGTTTCTCAAATTTGAGGTCTCATGTCAGTGTATTGTGTTTGGGTTTTTGTCTGTTAGACAAAAGAAGCACTTTAAAGATGACAGCTTAAACTATGGGAAATTATACTAAATGTAGATCCTAAGTTGTAGTTACTTGTGTAAAATTTAATAAAACAATTAAATGTAGCCAAAATCCCAACTGTCTGTTCCTCTCTGTTCTAGTCTGCTCAGTCATGATTGACAGGTAAACTGACTGTAAGAGACAGTGGTAATTTTACTGCTATTACCATGCATTAATGTAGGTAGCCAAGCATCACGTGCACAGAATGACACTATGGTTGTGGTGGATGTGTACAGGAACAAACAAGACAAACTAAATATTTTGTTTATACTGTATATAATAAATAGTATTTGAGATGCAAACAGCGACTGCATATAATAAGCAAATACTGAAATATTCCCAGTCAGCCTAAGCCAGAAGTTGGCTGCATGTATAACATCTTCAGAGCCGTAAAGTCACATTCAACAGCTACTGTGACATTTTACCAAGTCTATTAATGCTCCAATCTACTTCCTAGAATGTAATCAACAACATGTGGTTTCTCGTGTAGGGTGAGGGGGCACCTGGGCTCTGATCGACACAGCTTCCCAAGCGCAATCGCTGCATTTTGCTGCACAGCTGTCCTTTTTGAGTCCCCTGCAGCGTGTCGCAGCAGCAGTAGCACAATATCAGTTCCCAGCAGGTGGCTGGCAACTCCCTCCAAGTCAAGGCAGTGGGCCAAGCACAGGGCTGCATTTCCTGACACCGTCTCATCACAGCTGGAACTCAGCAAATGACGTAAAATGGACAGCTCTGCATAGAACAATAAATGAATACCAAATACATGCAATGACATGAAAATCAGTAAATACACTGTAGCCTGCACTTAAGCATATGTACATGTGAATCTATACACACACACACACACACTTCATTTGAATATGAGGTCAACCCTCAAATATTATTCATGGACTAATGGCGGAGCTTGTTAATGCTAACATGTCAATCATTTCTCACTTTTATCAGACTTCACCAGCTCTTCCCGTGCCAACTGACTGGCAGCAGTGCACACTGTCAGAATCTTAATGGCATACTTAGTGGCAGTCTGCCCTGTTCCCTGGGTAGGCAAGCACAAAAATAACAATGACATTAAACAAGCGAAATGCATGTTTGTAAACTCTAACTTCAACTTCACTCAGAGGGCATACAAATTACAGAAAAGCGACTTGTAGTGGAATTACCGCAAATCTAAAGAATACTTGCACGCATAAAATATGGGTCACAGTTAGAAACACTGATATGAGTGAGGAACGCTTCTACAGCAGGGCTACATCCAAACATACCCGTGGAGTTTTCACATGCCATCATGGTTCTTCTTTCAATCTTCCTATTCTCTGCTAACCCAGCAACTGTGTGGGACATTATGTACTCTGTTCTACTTGAAACTCCATACTCAACGCCCCAGTGCTTCTTTTATGATCTCAGAGGACACTGGACAAGATTCCTCCCATTTTCACTTCGCTTGTGACCTGTTCTACCAGAGGTGACAAGAGCCTGACCTGCTTGCCAATTAAGTTATACAATTCCTCCTCTTTCTGTTAAAGATACACAATCTTGTGCACTGTAAGCTATTTCCTTGCGAGAACTAATAAAGTTCTGATGCTGATTGGTGTATGTATTGATCAAATCATTATGATATGCAGTTCTAAGAATATTGTGGATTTAAGCAGAGGCAAAAATGTGAGCGTCTGCATTTGTATTTTTGCAGATGTTACTACTAACATGGTAAAATTATTCTTGCATAACCAGGTCACTTAAGCACTGACACAGCGCTATGCAGAATGGTTTGGCTGAACTTTATTATCATTTTTGCTATGGTTGGAAAAAAGTCTCTGCCATGCATGCACAAATTGAATCTGACACCTTTCAGTACAACGGCTGCTAAAGTTATGTTTGTTTTCCTAATAGACTGTAAGTACAATGCTGGACAATAAAATTTTAAAAACTTGGAGGATCATGACCATGAATGAGACACATTATAAAATGCTAAACGTGTAAATCATGCAATATTGTTAATTCAACATCTTTTAGGAATCATGAATCCTGGTATATGGGCAATACATTATTATTCCATGAGAAAGATCAGAACGAGTGTTGCATGTAATCAAATGCACTTGGCTGCATACACAGTCACACACCTTCAGCAGCCAGCGCAGGGTCCGGACCACTTCCCCCTGAATAACATGCTCAACGGCTTCAGACGACTGAGGGAGGACAGCACTCAGCACACCTGCGGCTCTCTAGAGGACAAAGAAGAATGTTGGCATTGGAAAAGGAAATCATAGAGAAAAGTAGAGGAAGAAAGTCAGATGGAAAAACACAGTAGGATACAGAGGATCAAGAGAAAAATGCTGTGGGAGAAAGAGGAGTCACAGAGAGAAAACAGTCAAAGGATAACAGCTCCTACTAGAGACAAAGAGAATCTGAGAGTGGGGCTAGAGAAAGACGAAAAATAAGAAAAGGGAAAACAGCTTCAAAATATGAAATCCACTGGTGTTATGGAGTGTGTTTATAACAGTAAAGTCCGTTGTAGAGGCAGTGAGAGAATAGTGTAAGTGAACATAATTGTCATAACCCTTTCAAGGACAAGATAATAAAAAGAAAAGACTAGAAAAATAGCCAAACAAATATAGTGGCATCCAAATTAACTGCAGGCAGAAGCCACTGAATTACGCCTTGCTGCATACAGTAATTTGAGGGCAAGGTTTACTCATTTGAAGGCACAAACAACTTAATTTGAGGGCACTAATTACATAGTGAAGGTGACATAAAAATAAAATTCACATGCAAATTAACCATTGGGGAGAATTATTTGTCAAAATAAAAGTTAAAATTACGAATTACGAATTTTGTTGAATATTTTATCCAAACTCATCCATCTCATGAGCATCCAGTCACACAGTTATGACGAGGCGATTACTTACTTGCTTGATATCTTTCATAGTTGTTTAAAGATAAATGTTTGCTAACATACAGGAGACCATCCATATCAATTTTAAGGACAAGAAGACTGTATGTCAGGCTGGCCAGCTTGTTTGAGAGCCCCGAGTGGCCAAAATTAGATTTATGCATCTTTAAAAAGAGTGTTTACATGTTCACTTAATGAGTTTTCTCACTTGGGTGGAAACAAATGGCAAACTGTGTAGTTCCTGACACTCTCATGCCTGTAGCCTTGTACACATCCTCTAAACACATCAAAGCTGAATTTATAGACAGAAAACACAACTTCAGTGATAGTTTCAACAGCAACATTGGATTGGGGTGTTGTGACAACCATTATGATGCATTAAAGAAATAATAAGTAGCAAGTAATGACATGGGCAGAGAAAAATATTAAAGACATATGGAAGGAAAAAGAAGAAAATGTGCTAGCCAAGCAGTCGATAAGCACCGAAACAGAAAACAGGCAGATGGGTGGAAGTGTGGGTCTCTGAGGGTATTGCATAGGCAGTGTGAAACTGCTGCAACAGCCATTAGCTCAGACAAAAGCACCTGGAGCTCGAGTTTTAATCAACTGTAATGACACATATACGGGATCCTTTGTATATCATGGATTGCTGTTACCACCTTTTGGGGCACTTTGCTAGTGAGATCACTCCTTAGATAAGTCCCATTACTCAAGACAAATGTCTTTTATTTTCATATAGTTACCTACAAAGATGGTCTTTGCATTTTCTTGGAAAACAAGAAAAACTTTTAAGTACGGCTCCTCAACTGTAAAAATCTCTGCGTACTAATGTTTTTCTTACCTTTCTTGGCCCAACACAGTAATATGTAGTGATATTGCCATATAAAAAAAAATCTAATAGAAGTAGTTATGATGCCGTAAGGCATCTAGCTACATGATGGGTGACGGTTCAAATCCTCCGAGTACTGTAAGTCAGGTTCACTCACAGTTATGATTCCTCCGTCACTATCCCTCAGCAGGCTCAGACAGCAGTCACAGAGTGAAACAGCAAGCTCCTTCAAAAAGGAAGAGACAGAAAAAGCAGCTAAGCCAATTTTCACATGCATTTCACCTCTAAATAGGTGACATCACACATCATGGATTACACAATTGCTTCCTCTGCTTCCCTGATCCATTTTCTTTTATAATGTTTTGCAATATATTCTAATTTACTGAATTTCACTGAGTGAAGGGCCTTTTCCAGTCACAAATTTTATTCCCTTTCAGCACACAAGATCACAGTTCAGCTTGACGTTGTCCAAGATGCATTAATATCATCCATTAACAAGTGAAAATCTTTGCTGTCACAATCACATTCGGCATCACCTGTCTTACCTGGATGACTGGAGAGGTGATAGCTGAAAGGTTGATGATCAACCCAAGTAAAGGGTCAAGGATGTCTTTGTATTCAGAAGCATTGCACTGCCTCTGCAGAGAGACACAACAAATCTTAGAGTGAATAAAGCAGACATCTATTATGTCTTATGTGACATCAGCACTATTCTGAAGTGTTTTATTTCTTTTGGCATCTGCACTCAACACAATGAACGGCAATTTGCACTAACAATGGCAAGCAGAAAGGCCTTCCAACATTCTGGATCATGAGCAAGTCTGTGATGAATGATGCCATCTCGAGCCATACAGCCAACCGCTGATATCAGTGACGGAAGGACATGATGATTGGACTTGCTGATATTTCTCTGAAAAATGAAGCAAACAAATGTGCACATTTGCCCACATAAACACACCATATATAAACCGAACACTGATATTTACATATCTTACCAGCATTGTTGTAAATGGCACAATAACAGAGTCTTCCAACACATTTCTTAAGTGAATGCGAAATCTGCAAGAAAATACAAAAACATTTCTAATGTAAATTTAAAACAGACACACTGTTATGCAAAGTAACACATACAACATTCTGCATCCTGTTCTCACAATAACAATTACTGCCTAGAGGTAGTGAGTAAGGTCAGGTTGAATCTTACGTTGAAGTTATTCACAGTCTAGCATCAGACAAGGTAGCAAATCAGCAACTTAATTAAGCAAGTAATATCTTGAAAGGAAGCATGGCGAAACTACAAACACTGGCACTTCTTTCCAAGGTGAACAAGTCCCGAGTGCATCAGTAATTACAATCACAGTGGACCCATATGGACTTGTACTCCCCAAAACCACAAAATGTCTCAGTAAAATAGGACATACAGGACGATTCAATTTAGTGGTCAAATAGCACTGATTATCATGTCTCTGAAGATTTTCACTGATCCATGTTAAAGTCAGTAAAAGGCAGATGGATTTGCTGTGTTCATTGTATCTACACTGCACAGTCCATGTCCCTTTGACTTAAGACTAAAAACAACAATTTGGCTAAGTATCCTCTATGCCATAGTGTAATGTAACTAAATGCATGTGTGCAAATCTGTATGAATCAATTTCCACTACACGCATATATATTTATTTATTTTTACACCAAAACAAAATCATAAATGAAAGCCCAACATTGATCCAGCTGGGCCTCAAAAATAAAGAGAAACCCTGTCGGATGTAACACATTTTTCTGAGTAACTCTGTTTGAGCTATGGACAAGGGAAATTGATCTCCCCATTTCACTGCTTGACACCTCGACTTATTTCCTGCTGTGTTCGAGAGCCTGAGTTGTCCTTTCATGTCTATTTTCACAGAGCACCAGAAAAGGGAAACAGGTTGAGAATGGCCTTTGCCTTCAAGTGGCATGAACACTTGGATAGCACATGTTGATTTATTAAAGATGCCACACTTCCCATTTCTGTGGGGACCTCTCATGACGTGGGTGGATTTTAAAGTGCTTTTCATGTACAGTCTATGAAAATGATGTATGGGAGTATAATGGACTGTCTTGTGGTTCATTTTCTGAATTGTGGAGTGTATCTGAAAATATGTATTTCCTCATCTGGAAATAAAATTCATCTTTTTCTGCAATGTCAAGACAATAAATCTTGTGATTGTTGTTGGTTTTTTGCTGTATGTATCATTAACACCTGATTTCTGCTGCAAAGTTCTTCAGAATGTTGACCGCTGTGTTGCCCTGCTGCTGTTTTGGCTCCGAGATGCGCACCATGAGATTCCTCACTAACCTTTATGTTCAAATTAAGAATAAAAGGAGATGAAGACACAGAGAAGGAAAACAAAAAAGAGAGAAACAGAAAGAAAGTGAATGGACCGTTGTGATAAAGTGACATGTTCTTTTTTTTTTTTTATTATCATACACAGTAGCGAGTATGATAGTATCTAAAAACAGACCAATACGTGTAATAATAATGCCAAAATTCAATAACAATGTTACTCATTTTTTCCAGTTTTCTGAAACTCTAATCAGTAGCAGATGTAGAAGTAATAAAAATCATTTGGACCACTCAGTGTTAACAGGGCATCCATACATCCATCCATTATCTATACACCGCTTAATCCACACTGGGGTCGCGGGGGGGGGCTGGAGCCTATCCCAGCTGACTTAGAGCGAAGGCAGGGGACACCCTGGACAGGTCGCCAGTCTGTTAACAGGGCAATGTCATCCAAATTTTCTGTCAATGGGACTGACAATGGGACTGACAATGACACTCATATGGCCCAGGGCTGATTCCCTCTGTTGATTTTTTTATTGGAGAAGGTTAAAAAAAAAAAAAAAAAGCTTTACTGTCTCTGTCTATACAATAAATAATTCTCTGTCCCTACAATGTCGTTGGGTTTGGTAAACAGGAAAAAAACATATTTTTCTCTCCAGCTATGTAATTGCAGTCATTACTTGCATCTGAGGACAACACAGACAAATGTCTTACATGTGCACATTCAAGTTGTCAATGGCCAAACATCTGCCATGTGGCATCTGTGAGTACAAATATAGTAATGCCATGCATTCGTTTCCTACTGCAACATGCTCTGATGTTATCAGCTGAACAATGGACTGTCTGGAGACTGGACATGTCAGCAACAGTTTCTGGTTTTCATCTGAAAACAAAGAAGAAAGTAGAGTACGTGTCAAGAATGAGTTCTAATTACTTACTAGACCAGCTATTTTTCCGAGCAACAACAGCCTATTTTTAAACACAATTTCTGTAATATGCATCACAGTGTTCAACTGAAGATATGTTTTGTTATTCATGACATTAACATACACACGCTGTGCATAGGTATGTAAACAAATGATCAAAGTGTGTAAAAACAGTTGCTAGGCTAGCTTTTGTGATCCAAAGACAACCAAAGGATTGGCACTGACAAGCTGTGCAGTAACGACACAATGTCAAAGGAGAGGATTACATTGTTTTTTTTCTCCTCTATTGTCTGATAAATCAGTGCGAGTAAATTGATGTATGGACAAAGGCAGACAATGAAGTGTAACGCAATTATTGACTTACTATTTCCACGGCAAATAAGCCTCCATAATTTCAAAACAGACACACACAATTCACAGCAGTCTGGATCATTTGTTTCCTGCAATAGGCAACTGTGGAGAAAATGAACTCAAAATTATGATTTACGTCAACATATGTCAATTAACATATCAAAACAAAGTATGGGAAACAAAATTAAAACTACAGCAACAGAATGGTACATTTGACAAACATTCCCACAATTAATTTTATATGTATTTAGGTACTAAAATGCACTATTAGATTAAAAAAATAACAAAAGAAGTCTATTTTAGTAGTTATTTTAGTACAGCTGTGTATACAGTCCAGTGAACATAATAAAAACAGAGAAGAGGACAAGTCACTATGGAACTGGCCTTCTATGCTACATGGTTCACATATGTTTCCGTTTTCCCAGCACATCAGCATCCTTACTGGCTATTTTCATCAAGCCCAGACTGTAGGCTCTTTGTTATCTCTACTTCCCAGACACTTTGTTCCAACTTAAATAATGATAGGGCTAACAACATGGAAAGTATGTGGCACATTAACAATGACCTTGCTGATCTGACATGAGGGAGTCATAATTTGTATCTTGTACATAACACGTCCTCTTTCTGGGACAAAACACTGGGTCTTTGTTCATTTCAGCACTCATCTCAATCTCTAGCGTGATCATCTTTTCTTTTTTTTCGGATATCACCCAAACAACCAGAGAGAGAGAGAGAGAGAGAGAGAGAGTGCAAGCAATGAATGATCTCTCTAGTTTAGACCATCATTGTCTCTGTATGCCCCTGTCTCTGGGTCCATTTGTCAACGCTCCACTGAGGGCTGACTGCTAACTCTCCCTCTGGTCTCCTTACCTCCTCACTGTGTCATTGCTGCTGATGATACTAAAGCCATTGTTCAGCCTGAAAAGGGTCTGCCCTGTACCTGTTAGAAGAGAACAGTAGATAGTGTAAGAACACAGAAAACTATATATCATCACCTGATAGCCTCAAGGTTTTACAGAAACGCAACACCTTTCTCTTTTCATTCAGCCTGCCTTTTCACTGGTTTACAGTCAAGGACACGGCAGAAAAGAATAAATAAAGTATGTAGCGAGACCAACGTACAGTAAGAAATTTTCCCTAATAATGAGACAGAGAATACAGAAAGAAGAGCATAGCAGTGAAGGAGGACTTTTAGGGGACAAGGCTTGTAATGTCAACCCTGCTGAGATCCTTTCAGTCCAGAGTTATGTAAGTTTTGCCCTTTTCTGTTGAATGGCACTGTGAGACAGGCGTTACATCATTTGACATGACACTTTTATTCATCTAAATGAAGAAAGAAGAGAAATCGGATAAGAAATGTTTGCCATTCTGCAGAGGACAGCAGGTTAAGGAATATGGTGTATTACAAATAGTGATACAAGTTAAAACACAAGAAAGAGAGTTAGCATTACACTATGATGTAGCTTTTTCTAGTTTTATGGCTTGCTGAATGGTGAGCTTCATGTTTCACTTCATCAATTCCATCGGCCTTGGCTGTGTGGTCCAAACATCTGAAGTTTTACAAGGCATGCAAGACAGCACCAGTGGGATGGAGCATGTCAGAACTACTTCATTACAACTTTTTTCTTAGCTGAACCTAACAAAACAAATACTCCTCAGAGTGCCATTGACCTTGAGGACTTGTACTATTATTGCCCTACTGTTGTACAAAAAGTTGCAATTTCTGCCTCGTGGCAGTAACTAAAAAGAGTGACACTCACACTGTGGAGTTTCAAAGTCATTTGTTGGGTCAAAAACATTCACGAAAATATCAGCAGCTGACAGAGGAGGGGTGAAAAAACCTGGTGGAGATCAAATGCTGCCTGTCTACAATGGTCCCTTCTCAGACAGCAGAGGACTTGGTAGACAAATATCAGTTACTTTTCATCCTGATGCTATCATTATCAAATAAGCACATGGGGTGAAATAACTCGTGCCAAACCAATTCCCCACACAATCCAAGAGGAAGTCAGGGCCGTAAGAGCATGTTCCTGCTTTGCTTGTTTGGGTCGATTCACATTAGACCTTGAGCAACAAGCACTATGCTACAAGCAAACTATAACAATTAGATATGATTTGTCTTCTGCACCCATTTTTCCTGTCATGGTGCAGTTTGGGATTTATTGACTCGTTTCTAGCGGTGCTTTTGTGTCAGCGTGGAGTTGATTTGCTCTGTTTTCTTCGTCAGGGACCTTAGACATTCTGAGCCCCTTGACAACAGCTCACTCTTGCACTGAAAAATATATAAGCATCAATAATACCTGACATGTTGCAGGGCTCCTGTCCATCGAAAGGGCTTTGCTGTCATAAATCTAGTCAATGGACAGGTACCAGCATTCACCTATTCTGAATCTGACAGGATTGAGTGCAGGTATGCCACTGAGATCATAAAATGACCACCTGCTATCACTGATGTTTCATTAAATTGCACCCAAGACAACTCCAGAAGACTTAACAGTGTTTCTGTCATCTTACAACAACCCCCTCTGTATTTGCTGCCGGTGCTAAATAAAGCTAGCATTGCACACACAAGCCGGAACTCACACAAAAGGCCTCAATCGCAGTTTCTTAATGTCACAACATCACTGAGCTGCTGAAACAGCTGACAATGCTGACTAAGAACAGCCTACTCAGCAGTTTGGCAACCAAATTACAACATCATTTATACATCAAGGGAATGTCTAATTCTACTAATTGATCAGAAAGAGATCACGAATCAAATCATACCTGCAGGTTTTACTGTTTACAAGAAATTGCAAAATAGTAGACAACTTGTTACCGATCTGATAATAAACTACACCAAGAAAATTGTTCTGCACAGCAGTTTTTATGTACAGCATTAAATAGTTTTATGGGATATATGCTGTTCTATCCTCTACACAGTGGCTTTATAGTCCACATTGGACATTTTACTCACTGTGACAAGTAAATGGAGCATGAAGAGAAATCATTGATGGACGGTGTTAGGTCTCCCCTCTTCCATTGTGACAAGAAGCAATTCGTTTTTGCCGCCCGGCTTCACCTGATGCCATGCTCTAAGATGTTTATTGTGAGTACTTAGGTAGTGTAGGAACTCTCTTTTGGGTCTTCTTAACCATCCTGACCTAAAAGATTATCTTTTGCTACCATTTTAACCATATACCTGGCAAATATGGTACACCAGTGAAGCAGGTTATTGAGGAGAAAGTGGGCACAAAGAGATTAGAGGAACATAATTGTACAAAGCTTCTTCCAATAGAACACTCACAGTCAGTAATTGCTTGTGACAGAAACTCCAATCCTCCACAGTAGTAGAGGGGCATCTGACCAGGCCTTGACAGCTTCTCCAGCAGCTGGGGGACTGTTGTGGCCTTCCTCTCTCCTTTGTCAAACTCTTGTATTGCATTCATCTCTTGACTCTCTCGCTCCTCTTCCAAGTCCACCTGGGTCAGGTACTCTACAAAGAGAAACAAAGTAGAGAAGAGAGTAGAAGAAAAAATACCAGTTACTCCACACCAAAACTATAGTTGCTGTGTCTAAGAGAAGTGTCCTGTCCTTCAACTGACTTTGTGAGATAAACATTGCAACAAACACA
Source organism: Stegastes partitus (assembly GCF_000690725.1). Taxonomy (NCBI): domain Eukaryota; kingdom Metazoa; phylum Chordata; class Actinopteri; family Pomacentridae; genus Stegastes; species Stegastes partitus. Next base: position 126,714 of record NW_007578848.1, read on the forward strand.
CACTCAGAGCATTATCTAAATACTATACAACATACAATCGACAGTAATGACCAATAAACAACAACAGCAGAGAGACTGCAAAACAGTATAGAGTGCGGTTATGCTCTAATGAAGGATTCTTCCAAATATGTTGTGAGCAACTTTTCTGAGTTTTAGCGACATGAAGCCTTCTCAAAAAAATTTCTGAACAAAAACTATAGTGCTAAATACAACTAAACTGTGAGGAAAACAAAATTAATCAATTAACTTGACCGCAGTTAGTGAAACCACATCACTGACAACCACCCTGAGCAAACACAAAGCACCTCATCTATACTTTTGATGGGTTTAGTTTAACATTAAAATGGGGCACATGCTGTAGTGTGTGCAAAGACTATAATCCACAATGTGGAAAAAAAACATCATGGAATGATATTCAGTAATGTAATGAAACTGAGTCATGTGGAAAATTTGCACAGAAAATACAAATGCGGAACTAAACTTAAAATGATTTGCCAGTAAGGACAGCGCTCATAAAAAGCTTAAATACACTAAACTCTTCTTTGCTTAACCAACAAAAAAATAACTTTACCTTTCACCAGCTTTTCCTTTCCAGGTTCATTTTCCTGTATTTTTTCAAAGCAGTTTCTTGCCTGAAAAAGAGAAGAGTTTCCTTCATCACTAGTAAGATAATGGGTTTCACTTACTGAACCCATGAAAAATGTATGATGATGGCTGCTCCAGAAGAATACATCTTCTTGGCACAAGCGGTATATTATATATGTAGTAAACTATGATGCATTTTGGAATAATTGTGTGATTTTTGTTCCAAGGTATCAAGATGGATAGAAGTCATTTTTGCAATGACTTGATGGGCTCAAATAATGTGAATACAGATCTGACAGAAAACTTCTGTGAGTTCACATTATCTACATTGGGATCAGTATTGGCACTGCTTATATGCCACATGTTTAGAATTTTAGAATTCTTATGAACTATATTTTTATTCCAGGCACACAACTGGCATAATGTGGCCTCATTTCTGCGATAGTTGTATAGAATGTCAAGTAAAGCTGTCTGCAGAGTAATGTGTAAAAAACAAAAACAGGTGTGATTAGATATAATGAGAGGTAATTATACTCACCTCATTATATTTCTTCAGTCCCAGATATGCTTTGCCCATGTGTAGATAAGCCTTTATGCACCTCTCATTACACTGATAGAGACAAAATTATCTTGGGAGTGTGTTACTTAAAGCATTTCATCAGCAGCACATCTACATAATGGTAATTTAATGTTTCTGCATTGATAACACTAGCACAGCAAGAAAGAAATATTCAATCTGATCTTCAAGGCACACTACACTGCAGAAAGATTGCTATGTTACAGTGATATAATTACAGGAAATAATCTGAGCAGTTGCTCTATCGAGTGTGTTTGCAATCCAAAACTAGAGCAAGCCGTTTAAATTGTAAATGTGCATTTTGCAGCAACCTTAGAAAACAAATTTTCAAAGATACTAAATTAGGACACACTCAAAAACACCACTCATTTTGGCCTTTTTTTCCCACACACAGTTTTCTCTTCAGAGAGCATTTTTAAACTGCTAATAAGCACATTGGTTTTCAAAGTATGGTGCCTCACCATGACAAATGAGGCAGCAACTGACTGATCTCAGTTCCCAGCCAGAGCTTACCTTCAGGGCCCATTCACAGTCACTGATGGCCTCCTTGTACTTTCGCAGCTTGATGTAGGCCTAGGTAGATTTCAACATTGGACAGAAAGTAACTCGGCACCAAAAACTGCTACTAAATAAATAAATAAATACATCTGGCCAAACAAAGTGAGGAATGTGACGAGTGTTGTGGCATTGTTTGCTAAGTAATAAACCACAGAGCAGACTTTCTTGATGATAGGTCTCTGGAAGGGAACACATTGATATTACAAGTACATTAGCTGCACAAGACCACAATCACACAAAAAATAAAATCCACACGGTTTCACAGTGGTCATAACCTCTTTAGGTCACAGTAATGCACACATAAGTGCGGCTTTATAATTAATTATTCGTCACTTTTGTCTCAAACCCGAGCAAGTTACTATGGAGAAAAACATTGCCTACAAAATACAATTTGTGTTTTCAGTGTAAAACACTTAGAAGGTAGAAAACATAGTTTGAAGATATTTACTTGTGCTCGGTTGGTGTACAGTGGTTGCATGTCCCTTAGTTCAACCAAACCATCACTGTAATACTTCACAGCAGTTTCATAGTCTTCTTTAGCATAAGCTTCATTGCCCTTGTCTTTGAGAGCTGCAGTGAAAAACAAACAGTACATCGTTTAAAAAAGGGCATACTGCCAGCACAACAGAGGAACAAGTATAGCAAAATGTTTACCTCCAACAACACCTTTAAGAAAGAGAGAATCACACACCAGTAGCCTTTTTCACTTTTGCAGCTCTTCTTAATCTCCTGTCTTCAGCATCTTTCTCCATAATCTTCATGAAATTCTCTGATCACAAAAAGAAAAACTGTTTGGAACAGGGACGGAAAGAAGTGAAAAGATAATTGTCATGAAGAATTATATAGCAGTGTGAGTTTTGTCACATTTTAAAGGTTAGTGTAATGAGACTTTTAAAAACCTGAACATGCAAACATGCATGTTAAACAAACAAAATCTTAATCACTGTGACTTGATTGGAAGTTGTTTTATTTGGAATACCACATGCAAGGTGCTGGGCTGAATGAGGTGCACCACAGCACCTCTCAGTATTGTACTAGAGGTAGCTCTCCTTTGCATGGCATGCTTAAGTACACAGGTTTTTTCTGTAGCACAGTGCCTTTGGTGGGCTAAACAGTCAATACTAGAAATCTCCTTGACTAAGTTTTGCATGTGGCCTCCAACGGCTCCTCACTCTTCTTATTTTATCTGTGTGCAATGTAAGTTTGCTTAGCATGTTTAAATACCAAAACATTTATTTTCATTGTTGCTTACCTGGACTGTCATTCTGTGTACACTGTAAAACAGGAAAAAATAATTAAAAGAGCATTAACAAGGAATTCCTTTCCTAGTCACAATTTACTGTAAATCAACTCATCCCTCTTATAGAAAAAGGTGGGACAAGGTAGACAACACAAAAAGAAGTTGCTGGTTGTGTATATGTGCTTGAGGGACAGAGACTACAACAGAAAGAGAGACAGACAGACACAAAGAGACACAGAAAGAGTGAGGAAGACTGAGACAGACAGAGCGCCAGACTACAAGTTCAACTGTGTCCAGCTGACTTTGTCTGCATGTCTTTACCAAGGACGGTTGTAATGGTGGGTTCGTGTTGATTGTAGTCTTGCTGACTTTTGTTCTGCAGGGTTCATCCAAGGTAGCAATGTAGCAATCAGCGTCTGCCATTGCTTTTTGCTGGACTTCGACTTCAGAGGACCTTAAATGCTCCACTAGCTGACCTGAACAGAATTTTACTTGTTACCTTGCAGCCTGTACTCTTGCAAGTTAAATATCTTAAAGAGCAATAATGTAAAATGAAAAATATATGTATTTTGTAAACGAACTTTATCGGTTACAATAAACAAATAACCCTAACAATTAACTCGTGACTAATAAATAACTAATATAACTTTAAAACAACTGTTGAAGAGGTACAAAACAGCATATTGTATTTCTTTTAAGTTGTGTATTTCTATACTTTGTATGTGACTGAAGATAATGGTTGTCTAGCGATTGCTGCTGCGTAGTACACATATATGACTTATCTGACCTGATTATAAAGTTAGTAATGCCAATAAGTTTAGCCACTTAGCGTTAACTTCGTTTGTTAAGCGAACTAGCTAACCAATGACGTTAGCTAACAGTGCTAATAAGGTGCATAGCAACATTACTTACTTATGTGGTCAACATTCTTCAAAAAACTCTCGAAGTCTTCAAGTTTCTCCATCATGTATTTGCACTTTTAAGCCTGTTTTATGATTTCATAAGCTACGCGAGTTTATTTTCCCTCAGCTAAACGCTAAATGCACTTTTGCCACTGAAGTCTCGGCGTTCAGTTGCCATGGTGACATGTTGCCTTCATGGACGCTCGTAAACTCACTAATCTAGTTTGACATTAAACACATTTTATAGTAATAATAATGGAAACTTGTCGGGAAAAAACCCCCCAATAAGATTTGTATCCTCTTCATTGTAACGTTCATGTCCATTGCTACCTTTTGTATGTTGTAAAGAAAATTTACTGTATTACATTCGACCTATCACGTTGCCAAAAGTACAGCGTGTCCTACAAGTGGGCCACTTCGATTATGTTTTTTGTGGCACTTGAAGGCAGCACTTCTCACCCAGAAGAAGGGTAGTCATATTTCTGTCTGAATCCAGATGAAACAGAACAGTCAAGTGTGTTTTTATGAAGCAACATAAATCATTTTATTGCTCCCATGATTATTTTCCTCATTAGACTGTAAAATGCCTCTTTTCCTGCATATTTATTCCGTGCATCCACACCCTGTGAGTTCAGTACAGAGTGGCCGTAGACAGTGTATATCTCAACAATACTTCAGTGAACCTGCTCTTGAAGTGACCATCATGATATAAGACATTCCCACACCTTAAACTCCCCATTTTACCATCTCCACACCAATAGATCTAGACTGCCTCCTTGTGGTCAAAGACATATTAATCCAAACATGTCTAAATGCAGTTTGTTTTTCTTTTACAGCAGATGTAAACTTAATACTGCTATAATTTCGAGAAGGATTACAGGGTGACTTATCTGCATAAAAAGCAAGGAAAAAACATATGTTGCCAAGCCTCATCAGCCGCTTGTGGATATTAAAAATTTTATAGAGAAAGAGAGCATGGTTTGTTGGATAGCAGTCTTTGCTCCTGCTGCCAAAAATCAGTGCAGTGCGTACTCATATATATTGTCTTTAATGAACTCCAGAAACTAAACATTATCATCACCATTTTTAAGTATCCTTAAAGCAAAAAAGTAAAGACAGGTTTTTACATTCTATCATTTCCAAGTGTTTTAAAAGCCAAGCTCACAGTTAATTTGTGCAGTGTGGGCTAAAAAAAAAACCTTGCATTGACACAATCACAGTAAATTGATAAATAGGCTAATATTTACTACATATGTAATAATCAGTTGTTTGAAAATGCCAAAAAGTACCGGCAGCAGAAATTAAGATTAAGAGGCTGAATGCATCCTTATGTAAAAAATGTCAAAGTGGTTTGAGTTTCTTCCTTCAACTGCTGGCAAAGGTCTAAAATTGGTAAATGTCAGCAAAAAAAACAACTAACAGCATTGTTGCTGAGCTACAGACCGACACTGTTGCACATTCTAAAAACTGGAACTAAACTGGCTAAGGTTTTCCCATCACATGTCACCAAAAATTCAAAAGTTTCCACAGTGTTTCTCTGTACTGTTATCACATGTTGCATAATTCAAAAAAACCAAACAAGTAGACAGTAACCAGCCACATTTGAGTTCTTAAGCTCTCACAGACTTTCACCAAGTGGGCTTCATGAAGTATTCCAAAAATGAATGCAAGCATTGACCTCACCCTTGAGGGCTGCTGTGCTCACAGCCTGACCCCAGTGACCAGCAGCCGCAGACAGTGAGGCTGTTTATCCTCATTTGCACGAAGAGAAAGAGGATGAAGTAGATGCTGCAGACACTCCACTGAGCGTCTTCACTTTCCAACTCTGATCTTTTTGTAAAAACATGAAGTTGCAGTTAAATTAATCACATCATCAATTTGAATGCTTGCTAATGGGTCCCACACTATACTTCCATCTCACATATTCTACAGTGACAGGCCTTTTAAGATTTAAAAAAGTGAGCCAGAAAGTTTTCCAGAAACAGGACCTCGACGTTCACAAAAGGTCACAACCAGAGATGTCCTGTGCACCCCTCTCTGGAGCTTAAGACTGACTGGACCAGACCGACTCCACCAATCAAGCCCCACACCTGACTTTAAAAGACCTGCCATCTCGGCCTTTCGGAGCAGCTTTTGTGTAGTGTTCAGCTTGCCCATTTGCTTCTTGAGTTTAACAGACACTTGCTGTTTCATTTAAGGATCAAGTGCTTAGTTAGGGACGACTGTGGAAACCTTTTGTGTTCGTAAATCATCATTTGTGCTTAGATAGAGGACCTTCCGCTGTATTTCTGTTTGGGTAGTGTAGTTAGGTTTTGTAGTTATTTTTGTTATTAGGTATAGTTTAGATAAACCCGAGCTTCAGGAAGGAATCCTGTTTTGGTTCTATTTATGTATTTTATTTAAGTTGTAAACTTTTTGTGTGTTTGGTTAAAATACATTTGTGTTCACTCTGGCTTGAACAGCATCCATCTGCTGTTTTTGTTGCTTTCCTAGTTAACCCTAGACAGCTGGGTTGTAACACTTGTGACGACAAGTTTGGAATAACTTTCAAATTAAAGCTAGCATTGTGAAGACAATGTCCAGCTGCTGTTTATGCATTGTATTCCAGAACAATTACCAGGGCTTGGGACCTTAATATCAGCCGTTGAGTAATATGAAATACTGCTACACTATAGTATGAAACAGAACACAATGTATGCTGTATGAGTTATTTTCGTGACAGCTTACAGACAGAGGCTTTTATATAGCCAGACTTCAGCTGCTGTGAATGCCACAGTGTCGTGACTGGCAGGACAACAGATACTGAAAGCACAGTGCTGTCATTGATTAATGCGCTGCACTTTATCTGCCTTTGCACAATGAATCTGGTCAATGCTCCAGTCTTTCTTCTGAGGTTATCGCAAAAGATGAACCCCACTTCCAAACTGCGAGGCAAACTAAAATTTGTTTCCAGTTAAGTTGTGCTAACTATTTAAGAACTTATAGGAGCATGTAGGAGCACGTGTATAGTAAAAAGTGATGACAACTGCACACTATACTTACAGTAAATGGTTACAATGTAGCATGTTGCAATGAAGTAACTCAACTTCTGTTTTCTTGCTACTTTCATTTCTTGTCCTATCATTTCTCTTTTTGAACAATCAGTGATGAAGAATGTAAGAGGACAGCTTTGACAGACCTGGTTTGAAACATGTTGAAAAAAAATCCCTGTAACCCATAAAAAAGTGTTTGATTCAGGCAAAAAATGATGATGATAATAATTATTGTAATTATTGCTACTGGGTAAGAATCGAATGCACTGCCGTAGACCTCGAACCATGTGGACACCATCAGTGTCTCACCACAAGAGTACGCCCAACTCAGGCTCTAAGAATGTAAACATACGCCTGTTTAATCCCAGGGCTTCTGTGGTTCAGACAATACTGTACATCTCATTTAATTTCAATTAAAAAAAGAATTAACTTAATTAGCCCTGAGTATGCTGTCCTTTAACTAACAGCTATGATGTGGAAATACTGAGGTTTACCATGAGATTGAATTGACTGACATCACAAGTGAGATCTCAAAGAATGATGCTACTCGGTCAACTCGCAATATAAAGAACAATACATTAATCTATTGATATTACTGGACATGACATTAGTGGATTTATTATACTCCTGATATGGCAGAAGTGAGACAATTACTAATGACACATCCAGCAGAATGTATGTTAAGATTGGAAGATGATTTCACTTCCTGGAATCCTGAAAACGAGCTGCAGAAGATGCTTAATGCTGCGACTGATTGTTGCCAGATGTGGAGACTATAACAACACATTTTCGGCAGCAAATAGACGCAAGAAGTGCAGTTACTTCTAATCAGGGTACTGCTGCTTGGAGCAAATGATGTCTTATATAGAAGGAGCAAAGGTGGCCTGTTGACGTTTGGTGCAAACCTAACTTGCAAATATATTATCTGTCATATTATCTTTCCCCATTATCATTGTTCAAGAGCAATATTCTAGTGCAATACATTGTTCATTTTCAGTGCAATACATCTGTTTACTCTTACTTTAAGTTCACTTTCTGTTATTCTGTTTCTTGTTATTAGCTTACAGTTGCATTTTGTACTTGTGTTATTTTATTTTACTTTGCTTTGTTTTATTCTATTTTATTTATTTCTTTTTAATTTTTCTAGACACTATTCCTTGGCATCCGCTTAGACACTTTACACACGTAAGACACTTTACACAAACACCTTTGGACACTTTGCTTTTTGTACTTTGTATTCTTCTTGATTTCTACTTTACTATTAACCTCTGTGTAATTGTGTGTATTCCACTAACCTTTGATTATTTTTTATTGTATTGTATCCTGGCAAAACAATTTCCTCCAGGATGAATACAGCTGATCTTATCGTATCTCATGAAAAGGACAAGTGTCTATAGCCTTATGTGAAGTAAAAGCTGAAGGACTCTGTGTGAAAGTACATTCCCGTCCACTACAGAAAGGACGACAACAGTTACGATGTAACCTGCAAATGTAGTTGTAACCCACGAAAATAAATAAATAAATAAAAAATTATGGGTATATATTGTTTGTTTGCTGTAACAGAATACAAACAGTATTTTGAGTGGGTTATATTTCCATGTGGGCTCTTGCAAGTGCTTAAATAGCAACTAACAAACAGACCAACTGTTCAAAACAAAGACTTTTATCCAAGCAGAACTAACTTTTTCACAGTGTCTTAAATTCAATGTGAAAGAATAAAGGAAATGAAGCTCTTCAAACTTGTAATTTGTGAGGGTTCCAGCCCCCAATTGCTTTCAGTTCCATAGTAGTGTGTGGACTGCTTATGCACATAGCTGTCAATCTTATGCAACCCCTTAAACCACACCCATGAAGAATAAAAAGGGTTTGGGTCACATCCCCCACCAGCCATTAGATCCAGACACTGGCAAGAGAACATAACTTCCTTCATCCACATCAGCTGAGACAGAGAGGTATAATGGAAGGAGGCCAGCCTCGCACTGTGGTGTCATCCTACCTCGGATGGTCCATAGCTAATGCTTTGTGCTGTTGTCTGCCTCTGGGGATAGCTGCTATCGTCTGCTCCTGCAGGGTAGGTAACATTTCCTGAGCATTAAACTTTTTTGTTTTTTTGCAAGCGTTCGCTCCTTTCTACTGCTACATTCTGAGACACTGCTACATTCCATCTCCTCTGCTAAACACATTTTTCTTATCGCAAGAGTGAATTGCATGAACAGATAAATTGCATCAAACTAATTGTGATCATTGTTTTTTTAAAAGGCACAAAATGCCAATGCGGTGGGAGATTCAGCTGTAGCTACAGATGCATCCAGGACAGCCAAGATCCTAAACATCATCGGGCTCGTCTGTGGAATAATACTCATCATCATTTTCATCGCTCTCAAAGTCACTCAACAACATTGAGGAGACCTCTTTTTGCCAGAAGATGCATTGGAATCTCAGCAAAGCTGTCAAGTAGAATCAAAGATTGAGATCCCAGGAACAGCCATTAACGCAGACACTGGTATGAAGCAGGACATATAAAGAGACTATATATGTCAAAAACAATGTAATAAAGTGATTTTGCTTAAGTTTTAAGTTGATTCAGTTGCTGTAATGATTAAAAATGATTCTTTGTAACCAGTAATTCTAACTGCGTAATTGAGAAAAGAAAGTTCCTACCTGCACAGCTAAAAAGAAGTATTGAACTGGATGTGACCAATACATACGTCTGTCCTGACAATGAGCAAATCAGGAATTTCCTTTTTAGGAAATTCCATCAGTTCTACTGGAGTCCGGTCAGGATGGGGTGGGGCAGCTGCGGCCAAGCTGCCTACTCTCTCCCTTCCAAATTACACTGTTGACACAATGTATTTAGAAAAGCTTACTTCTGTATTATTAACCAAGTCAGTTAACCGTGATTGTGTTTCTGAATGTATTTGTATATCTAATCAAGAGCTGTTGCTTTACCCATGCTACTATTATTCAATAAATGTTCATTTTGCATTTAAAGGAAATATGGTATGGATTCTTAATTAATAACCTAATGTTCATGTATTTCTGATGGTAGTAAAAAGTTAAGCAATAGTGTGCATAAGATCATTATGGTTCTTAAAGGTTGTTCTGGTTTAAGAAGACTATAGAATTTTAAACATATCCCTGGGGTTTACTATCCTAAACTATAAATTATACCCTAGCAGTTCACCAAGAGCCAGGTTTTTAGAGGAAAACTACCATTAACGAGTGTGACTGACAGGGTGACGAGACTACGAAGGCTACTTAGTAGAGTTAACTATCAGAGCAAGTGGGCTAGGCGTTTGGATGAAGGCAGTTAGAAGCTAGGCGAGTTTCCACGACTCCAGTTTAAGCTGTTCTACTAAACCTATTAAATCTCAATCCTCCAAGCTGATAGAATCTAACCGTATAATGTAACGGAGAGCTGGAGCAGCTACACTGTTCAGGGACCAACCAACAAAGCTTTTGTTACAATCTACTGCCCCTCCTCCATGCTGTGGAGCACTAACTAGGAACATATGTCTGTATGTGCTCACACATGTGTTTGTAGCTCTTTTATTGTAAAGATCCTGAAAAAAGGCCCCAGGAATGCTGAGGGCTTGTAAAAGCCCAAGTTGTCCAAGGAGAAAGTTAAATCTGCTTTACATTGTTACTTGTTATGTTGTTATGTTGCAAAAACTAAACCCTGCAACATGAATGGTTTTGTGTGATGATTGATTACAAAACAAATCTGACAAGGAAAAACAAAAAAATGGGTTCACTTAGTGCTTGTACCATCCACTTAAAAAGGGGCAGCAAACTAAAGTGGATACCATAATGTTCAAAGACTGGATGCAGAAGTCACAGTTACTGTATACACGCTGGCGTATTGACTCACAGTTACATTTACTTTATGTTATTTGGGTACATTTCCTCACACAAGATGTAAAATTATAACAACATGGGGGAAATGATTAAAACAACCATCTACTCTTCAAAATTATTGGACTGAGCAAGTCACAACATTCATAATCTTGCCTTGAGTCAAAATTTTGAAAACTTTATTTTATTTAGTAAGCTTGTCATGTTTGATTTGACAAAATAACACATAATAAAACACATGTGAAATGATGTTGGAAAATGTGTTTTATGAGAGGACTTAGAAATCTGTTTAGGGTGAAAGTCATTGTTATTCTCTGAAACACCCCCATAAAAAAATCCCAAACTAAAAATCTAACAATCTGATAGTGGTTAGTGCTAAATGTCACTGCCTTTCTGTTAAATATTTCTGTTTGCATGACTTCTCTTGACTTTTCAAACATGTGTTATTCTTTGGCGCCTGGTGGCAATTTAGAGCATTTTAGTCTTCATTTGTTCCATTTTGTTTATTCTTTAAAGAGATTCAGATTTTGAAACTTTCAAGAGTCACAGAAACAACATACAATGTTTACTCAGTCTGGTCATCGCCTTTTCCTCCAACTTCAGAGCTCTTTTCTCTCAAAAGTCCTTCAAGATGGGAGAACACAGATGTCTCTCTGTACTTCTTCTTAAGCTTCTCAACTTCCTGTTGCATAATCACAAACAGACACATGACAAAAAAAAATGCAGCGTGGCTCTGGCTACTTATGAATATATGAGATACGTATGAACGTATGCTGCATATGAATATGATGCTGACACGCAGATAAAACAACCAAGAGCCATGCTTCTATTTAAACAGTCACAAATAAGTAATAGGAAATATTCTGTCCTTACATCCTCAGACAGCAATCCTCTGCTTGGTTTGTGAAGCCTGTGCAGCAGAGAGGCGGCATGAGAGTCTGACCAAGATTCCTTTAAGTCCCCTTGGGGAGCCTCTTGGTCCTGAAACCAAACAGACACATTGGCTTCCTGTCCAGAGTAGGATATGCCCAGTCTGGCCTGAAATAGCTCCCCCAGGCTCTCCTGCAGTGTCTGTGATACACAATTTAACAACAAAAGCAAAAAATTAATTCTGCTAATAGTCATGCAACCAAGAGTGAGACAAAAAAACAATGCTTGAATTTAACAGGTCTGTTCATTTTAAGTTTGATTTGATACCAAGCAACTATAATATTTTAATTTCTGCACACATCTCCACACATTTGTCTGTACCTGGAAGAAAAGCCTCTGGAAGGCAGGACTGGAGTCAGAGCTCATGTCTTTAACTTTGACATGGGACAGACAATGGAGGAGCAGGAGAGAGAAGCCTCCAACTGACTGGAGCCTCTGGCGACGGACAAACAGTGTCTCCTCTGCCTCCTGTCAACATGCATGTAAGAGTTATTCCCAGCAACATAATAGAGCTGCACAAAACCCCCCACATGCATTATTGATTGATAAAAAGCAAGCATGGCACCACATTTGATGATGTTTACGATGGTTTGTCTGACCATCAGGAAAGAGATTTAAACTATTGACATTGTAGTCACTTATGGCGGACTGAAATGTACAGATGAGGAAACACTAAATGGGCAAGAAGAGGAAGTGTCTACTTTTCTAATACCTGTGTGTCTAACTTCAGTTGAAACGTTTGGGTTCAATAAAAAAGAATAAATAATAATGCATCGGTTAAATGCCCTTCCAGGTGGAAGCTGCAGTTGCATGTTATGCAAATTAAACCTTTCTTTGTGCCATACTAACAAAGAAGAGGATGTGAAATATACTTTTGATGTTTCAAACCCATAGTTACCGATAGTCTGCAGCTTTGTCCTTCGTGAGCTAAGAAGTGTAACACTTTAAACCCAGTAAGCGCCTCAGACTGAGAAACCAAACCCAAAACAAACTTTAGAACCTTAAGCCTGTGCAGGGAAGACTGAAAGTTACTTTCTGCTTGTGGGTTCTTTTACTTGGACCCTTTATTTCCTGTGAGGAGTGCTGAAGGCTTTTCTGTCTAGAGACCAGCAGGGCTGAAGAGGATGTTGTGTTGTGGAGGAGTTGTCTGAGTTGTTTTGCTCTTATAGTCAAGGACAAAGAAACTTTGGTCAGTGCGACGATGAAAATGCTGGGGCTTTGTTCTCCGATTCCCTACTCGCTGCTGCTTATACCGTTTCCCCATTTTCCATCATTTCTCGTTTTTTCATGCAGTGCCTTCATCTTTTTAATGTAACAAATCTTTCATCACTCATCATCTACATAAAGTTATAATTTTTCAGAGTGGTTAAAGAGTTATTCTAATGCTTTACTTAAGTGAAAGTAGCAAATTAAGAAGCTCCATCAAAAGAATTGCTTTCACTCAGAATGTAACCTAAGTAAAAGAAAATTAGTCTAAATAGCCATGTGTGCCTAAAGAATAAAATGTAGAGGTATTTGTTATAAAGCAGAGTGTTAATATATCTTATAATATTTAATTACTGTCACTCATGCACCAACAACATGCTTCATTTAATATGTGTTGTCTATTTGTTTGTCAGGTTTTATATGCATAACATGATTTCATTGGCTAATACTGTAGAAGTATTTAATTATCTCGTCAACACACAACGGAGCTGCTGCACTGATACTGAAAAGCATAACGGAAATCTCTAACTAGATTTTTACGATTTTTTAAGTGTACCTGATAAAAGAAGGAGTTTCTGAAGGCGTTGTTGAGATAGTTGTTGTTTGGGAGACTTGCTGCTATCTGAAGTGAAATGGCTGGAGTCTGTTGGAAAAGATAATGATGATCCAAGCCTTTTATATTATAATATGACTTCTGAAGCTCACTCCACAGAAAAAAATAAATAATTACATATACACATTTCAGTAACATCAGAGAATATGAAATAAATATGTACACAACCAGAAAATACAACAAGAAAACACAAGTAAAGCAATAGATGTGAGAGTATATTAAGAATTAGTTTAATAATAAGAACTAATAATTGATCAGATTTATATAGTGCTTTTCTAGACACTCACTGTCTTTACACTGTCAATTATTCATTCACACAGATGCATTCCGGTGGCGGTAGCTACGATTGTAGCCACAGCTGCCCCAGGGCAGACTGACAGAGGCATGGCTGCCATTCTGTGCCCACCGCAAACAATCCATTCATACGCATCCACACCAGGCAAGATGGGTGAAGTGTCTTGTCCAAGGACACGACCATGGCACAGGTTACAGGGCGGAATCGAACCACCGACCTTCCAATCGTTAACCGAATCATTCTACCACCTGAACCACAGCCACCCCGTGAAAGCTTAAATTGAGTCCTCACATGAAAGGCCAAGTCAGCCTCAGTCTTTAGCAGGAATACAGGGACAGTTAGAAAGTTTCTGTCTGAGTGCTTGAAGCTTTAGAGAGGAACATAAGAAATTACAGTATAAAAGATTGCTTGCGGCCAAACCACTCGAAGCCACAAAGCAAAGACCTCATCCGTCCATTAACTCTGACCACTTATACTTTACAGAGTCACAGCAGGTTGGAGCCTACTCACCTGACACACAGTTAAACAGAAAGCAATTTAAAAATGAATACAGCAGGCAACAAGGCTGAAAGCAAGAGTGAGACTTCGGCACCAACCAGTTTTAGATTGTGCAGCGTACGCATCAGGAATAGTCCGTGCTGGTAGACCAGGAACTCTCTGGGCTTGAGGACTGACAGGTCCAAAGGGATCAACTCTCCCTCACATTCCCACTGAGCATCAAGGACATCTAAGAAACTTTTGCCTCTGTCTGGACATAACACAGGATGGTATCATGTCATATTATGGTCCTTTTAATTACAATGCTGCTGTTGACTTGAACCACTGAACATTACTTTGTGTGCCACAGCAGCAGCAGCAAACAAAGCAGTATGTGGCAAAGCAAAGTCCATAATCATTCAGCTTTTCTTACGAGACAGACAAAAGTGCACAATGCACATCAAAGCTGGCACCTGGAGATTACTGGGTTTGATAAATGTTCCAGTTTTTCTGGTTGCTGTGTCCAGAAACCTAATAACTGATTTTTAACCTTTTATGGGGCAAGTGATCATATTTGGTAACTTCCTTGGATGTTCAATATGTCCACCCTGTGCCTCTCCTTGAGGTTGAAGAAACATGTACACTGTGATTTAGTTTTTATATTAGTGCCAATATCACTACCTTACAAAAAATGAACTTGCCAAGCACTTTATAAATACTTTGTTAGTGGTTGTGTGAGAATCATTACTTCAAACTAAAATGTTTCTAAATAAATGTTTTTGCAGTTTGTTACTTTTTCTTTTATTTTTATGAATTCCATTTTTTAAACTGTAGACGGTTTACTATACATGGTAACTGTATTAATCTTGATTTACCTTTTTTTTTTTTGCTTTAAGTCACAAAAGTAAAAAAATATCTTGAAAAATCCTTCAATAACATCCTAGGGTTGAAATTTTCATTTTTCAAGTACTTCAAGAAGTGTCCTATAAAGGCTTAAGTACTGAAAAATAATTTAAATGTTTTTTGTTTTTTTTTTCTGTTGTAACCAATCTGAATGACTGGAAGTGGATGTCCTTCCAAATTAATGCACACCTAGGCCTTATAGCCAAATGCATGCTCTGTTAGGTTTGTCCGGGGATTCTCTTGGGTATATGCACAGCTTCCCGGGTACATGCTCTCTTCCTACAACAATTACAATGTAATCTACTGTTCAGCGGACCTCTCGCTACAGCTATTGCTTGCTCTGTGTTTTACCCTCACAGCACACTAATCTTTTAGGTCGTCTTTCCAAGAAGGCCATTGTTCCAGAGTGCTGAACCCACGGCACTGAGTTGGGGCGGCGCATTTATCCACAAGACAGCCAAGATAATTGCAGTTTTCTGCTATGGCAGTCGACGGTGAACTAACTAACCTTTAGATACTGCACTGTCATTGCTTGCTGCTTGCTTTTTGTTTGCTGATTTAATTTACCTGTTCTTTGTGTTGTTGTATTGCTTTGGTGTGTGTTGACTTGTTTTGTTTTAATGTGCTTTATTATCTATACCACCTACAGTATGGCCTTGTACTTCCTAGGATGTCTTCCCCTCAAGAAGTAGCATGAAGCTTTATGCTTGTGAGTTGGACTAGATCTGTGTACTCACACTTCTTGCCTGCTTATTATTCTGATATTTTTTGTTTTTTCTTTGCTTATGAGCACCACAGGAGCAGCAGTGAGTGCAGTCTGTTTATTATGGGAGAGACTGGAGGTAGACATCTCCTTACCAACTCATGCAACTCTCTTACCTGTGTGTTTGCAGAAACCTTCATTCACCCCTCACTGACTGACCAAAGGGATCACCTTTTGACCAACACCCGACTTGTCACGCATTTAAATTCCAAAATGACTATGCTAAACTGAAGATGCTTTGCAGATAAAGTTTTGGGATGTTATAGTGCATGCTGCATTAACTGACTGGCACTACAGCAAACATAAGAACAGCTGAGGCTGTTTTAGCTTTACTGGTGGTGTTCAGTAACTAAAATATTGGACAAATTTAAACTGGAACCCAGTGATGATACTAGATAAAAGATCAAGCATCCATTGAAATCATTCTCTGGGAAACATTCATATTTGTTCCAAATTGTGTAAGAATCCAGCTAAAAAGTATTTTTAATTAAAGCCACATATGTGAGAATCCTGAGCAAAATAAAAGGCAAAGGATCACCAAGGTCAGCTGGCCTCAACCTTTTAAGGACTGCATCCTCACAAAACTGCTAGGCCACCCCATCCGCTTTGATTCAAAACATTACATCGCAATCCCCGGGTCATCCGCGGTAGCATAGTTAATAAAAGACAAGCATCTGCTTTTCTGCTGCATCATATCACAGCGCCTCTCAAAGACAGGTCTGATGAAAGTTGTTTAACTAAACCTGGAATCCCTAAAGTCAAACTAACATGTGCCTGAACACTTGCAGAAAACATCTGTCACCTGGGCTTCATCAAGAGCAGCTAAAAAAAAACAGTGGAGACTGTTGTGAAATCTGCTTCAACAATGTTATGTAGCCCTTCTCACAAGTGCACCGTAACTTACAGTAAACAGAGTCTGTAAAAGGATTTATGGCACAATGCATATCATACGGTCAAATAACGTTGTAAACCCTGCCCCCCCTACACCTTCCTGAGGAGCCAGGCACTGTATATCTCTTTCAGGCTCTTCTCATGCATACCACCCAATGCATCACTGTCAATAAGGGCCGGATCATATCACCCAAAATCAATATCACTCCAGCCTCCCCTGTGGGTGTGAATGTGAGCAAGACTGTGAGCACGAATTAACTGACAGCACATAGTAATTAAAGGTAGGTTTTAATTAATTGTCGGCAATATAGGCAAGTTAAGATATGTGCAAGGCATTTGTGATAAGGTGACTCATGTTTAAAAATAAATAAATAAATAAATTATGGAGCATATTAGCATGAGGAAAAATTGAATTGGTCATACTGATGAATCTATTTATTCTATAACTTGTGAATGTATATACGGTGCTTAATAAATGTATTACACCACCACCCAGTGTAAGGTTTATGCCACAGCTGCCCTAAATTAACAGCATTGGTAATTAATAATTAATTATTTTTTTGTGTAATGGTTAATTCACCCGTATGTAGAAGCTCTTGAACCGAAAGGATATTTTTAATGCTAAAACATAATGTTATTATGATCCATGGATTTTCAAATTTACTGTTTTACAAAAAAAAAAACCCAGCAGAGAACATTACTATTTCTTGATTAAGATGTCAAATTATAATTATTTACTTGCATTCCTGAACAGAAAAAAACAAGCAAACAAGCATGATGGGACCCGTAAACTAATATGTGGATGTATGCATACAGCTGGTGCCTGTAGCACCATCATTCAGTCAAAAATAGGCAACTCAAATGTATCCAACTCACCAGCGAACTCTCCACTAACAATCCCTGCCTTACAGGCCCAGCCCTTCAGCTGCAGCTCCACCCCCTTCAGTAGCTGGAATAGAGGTGAAAGCTCCAGCAGCCTTGTCCACTGCTCCTCTGGGGGAATAAAAGAGCCACAGATGGATGGAGTTGATGTGACATAACCTGTCACGCATTCTAACTATAATGTTACATTGAGATGTTACCTGAAATTGAAGGGACGGTGATATGTGTAGGCTGAGCAGATTCCTTCATATGTTGACTATCTGTTAGGAAATGAGGATAAAGTGAATGAAAGTGCTTAAATATCTGATCTGATCAGTATGAAGCGACAGCCAATATGTCAGTCAGCTGAGCACAATAACTGGAAAAGGGCTAAACAGCTATCAAAGGCTATTGATGTTACCATCTGTGTACCTGATGCTGGGGTGAGGAACTACATCATTGACCAGATCATTTAAAACCAGAACCAGAATGGCACAGTGGTCTACATATGTCAGATTAGAACTTCTAAGAGAAAAATAACCATGTCGCAATTACTGACTGCTGACTAACTGGTGTCAAAGGTGTGAGGAACAGCAGAAATAAATTTAAAAACACACAAAGATTCTTGGAGTGTCTATTGTTAATATATTCTCAAAAGGCTACAAACAATATGATTTTAATGTATGACTTAATCTACCTTATGTAAGTGCTGGGTTTTAAAGACACTCATGGATTTGAGAGTTAAACAAACAAAATACAGATTATTAACAGTGAACTTCAGAGGTGCTGCTATGCAGAATTTGCTACCTTTGAGCCAAGGTTTGCTATGTTCCTTGTTTTTTATTCAGTTTTTTTCTTTTTCTTTTCTTTTTCTTTCTTTTTTTTTTTTGCTGTTAACTTAATAGACAAACATGACAGTGGCATCTATTTTCTCAACAAGAAACAGAATAAGCCTTTTTTTCCAAAATGTCAGGCTGGTCCCTCAAAGACAAGCTTTGAAGTGTTTACATTCCTTTTATATCTATGTCTAGATGTGCAAACGTCTCTTTTGCCAGACTTCTGGGAGAGGAATCTAGTAAAGGATGTGTACATAAAGCTTGTTCACCAACCACAGAAAGATTAATCACAAACCCGAAATACAGCACAGCACAACACGGAGTGAAAGGGGTCCTAAATTCAGAATAATTAGTGCTCTGTCTCACCCTGGGAGTGAATGCCAGAAGAAGCAGTGTGTCTTTGTGAGTTGTGGGTCTGCGCTGAGCTGGCCTGTAAACCAGTGTCCTGGGACTGAGCTACATTTACAGGCTCCCTCAAAGACTGGGTGGACATTCCTTTAGAAACACAAAGGAGACCTGTTAAACAAAATGTGTGATCAAACTATTTGAAAATGTCAACGTTTCTGCTTAAGCTGCTGTAAGGCTTTGGTTTGGAAAGTTTGTTGTCTAAAGATCCAAGCGTGTTATATTGAGCTGTCAAAGAAGACAGAAAAATGGATACTGATGCTAAGGTCAGGAAGACTTATAGGCCTCTATAGAGGGGAAGGCCAGATAACAGAGGAAACAGTTAGAGCAAAGAAATGCAGATAAGAAGACCACAGAGGAAGAAGAAAACTCTTAGGCCCACTTCAGAGAATGGAGATCCAGAGCTTCTTAGCAAGTACTCTTCCTGCATGACACTTAACTTGCAAAAACAAAAGATCCAAAGTCTTGAGCAAGACAGAAGTAGCACGAAGTTACACAGCAGTACAAACAGAAAAATGACTTAAGAGTAAAAAATACATGTCTGTAATTTTAATCTTTGTATAAGTCTATTTACTTTGAGCATTTAGCAACTGCATATTGAAGGTACTCTATAAACTAGACGGACTAATACAATAATTTTAGTATTTTATGTTAACGGTTGGGCTGCAAGGTGGAGCAGTGGTTAGCAAGAAGGTCGCCGGTTCACATCCTTGTGAGGACACCCGAGATCTTTCTGTGTGGAGTTTGCATGTTCTCCCCGTGCAGCGTGGGTTCTCTCC